>NC_060077.1:94822578-94937578 GCF_922984935.1 Meles meles | reverse complement strand
AGCTGCAGTCGGAAACCAGCCGGAACCAGTGGAGAGGGGCCGGGCCAAGGCGGTGGGCGCAGGTGAACAGAAGAGGAAGGAGGGAAAGCCTCGAGGGAGGAGGACGGAGTCCTGTGAAAGGGAAGCTTGGGACGTCCGTCTGGTCCACACCGCGGCCGGCGCAGCACACTAACCCCTCGCAGCACCGGTCCAGGCAGGCTGTGCCGTAGTCCAGGTCAGTACAGGGCATCTGAGGACAGCAAGGACACAGTGTGTGCTAGGGGTGACCCTCCACAGGACAGCGTGTCCCTACACTCAGGACCGTGCTACTCCGTCTGGCTGACCGAGGGCACCGGACCTCATTCCCTCCACATCTGTTCAAGCAGAAGAGAGGAAAGACGCAGAGAATAAGGATAAAGCTTCCCTGTTGTCTTTTATTAAGCGGACACCCCAGAGTGTAAGTGATCACGACCTCATCAATATTCCCAAATAAAAGTACGGGCTCCCCAGTGTTCACGGCAGCATTACTGGTAAGAGTCAAGACCAGGGAGCAGCCTCGTGTCCATCAACGGATGCCTGGATAAGGGCGATGTGGTCACACACACGAGGGAACGTTATTCAGCCGCATCCGGGGACGAAATCTTACCGTGTGCGGCAACGTGTGTGTGGCTAGAGGGTGTCACACTCAGCACAATAAGTCAGTCAGAGAAAGACAAGCACCGTATGATTTCTTTCACTCCTATGGAATTTAGGGAAAAACCAGATGAATAAAGTGGGGAAGGAGAGAAAAGAAAGAGAGAGAAATCAAGAAACTACAGAGAACACACTCACTGGAGGAGGGGGGAGGGGGCACGTGACGGGGATGCAGGGGACGCCTGTGATGACACAGGGAGGGGGACAGAAGTGCTGGGTCACCTGAGACTAACATGCTGTGGGATGTTAATGACCCTGGAGTTAGAGTGGAAACTTGAAAAGCGAAAGTAATAAAAATAATGACAAGTTTCATGGGACGGTATTCTCCTGCCGGTGTTTCTGGCGAGCTCGTGGGGACACAGGCTGACATTTACATATCAGACGCCTCTATTTCTCAAGACAAGGAAGGTGCTGGGGGAGGGTTTTGCATAAGACAAGGACCTGGGGTACTTTTCTTTTTAATCCTTAAGTGGCGGGCAGCATGTTCTGTGGGTGAACAGGGCTAATGTCTGGGTCTCAGATGGTGAGAAGAGAAGGCGGCCAAGCCCCGAGCAGAAATCCCACGTCCCCAGTGTCCTGAAGTCTCCTTTGCTGGATCTGGGAGCATCCCGGGAGGAAAGTAAGAGCATCATTTCTTCTCAAATGAAGCCACAGGGAATTCGGAGATGGGTGCTGGGTGGCTCACTGGGTTAAGCATCCGATTCTTGGTTTCGGCTCAGGTCGTCACCTTGTGGTCACAGGATCGAGCTCCTCATTGGGCTCTGCATTCAGTCCCGAGTCGGCTTTTCCCCCTACGTCTCCCTCTGCCTTTCCTAACCCCCACTGGCGAGCCCTCTCTCTCTCTCTTAAATAAATAAAACCCTTAAAAAGACAAAAAGGAAGTTAAGGGAGTCATTGGACCATGTGGACTGTCCAGCGGGTCGGAAGTGCAACTTGGGGAGTCCTGGAAGGCTGGTCCGAGAGAAAACACAGAAAATGTCTTGGAGCAGGACAGTCCTGTCCGGGTGCTGCCCCGACCTTTCCTGCCTCCCCGGACTCCTTGTCTCAGGACTCCAGTGGCCAGCCTGTCTGTCCACACGCACAGACCCTCTTTCTGAGCTCCCGGGTAGAAGGGGGTTTCCGTACAGGCCTGCGTCACAGTTGGAAACAGACATGCCAACTTACCTCTCAACAAAACCTACACACACAGAAGGGGAAATTTCCTCCAAGAAGCGTTGGATGCTCCAAGGACACTGAGTAGGGCAGGGAACCCCGAACGGGCCCTTTCTCGCTGGTGTGCTACTGCCCACCGTGACTTTCTGTGCTTTGGAAGCTGCAGGAGCTCTGACCAGCTCAGAGAGAAGCGCTCCAGGGGCAGAGTCGGACAGGACAGCGGCGAGGAGCAGGTTGTGGAGTTTACCATGGCCATGCCCTGGGCAGCTCACTCCAGGTTTGTGGACATCCGTGTGCCGATCTGTAAGGAGACATAACGTCCTATTTATCTTGGGTTAGCTTTCGAAGGAGTTTTTGATTTAAAAAGAGATGATATGACATGACTTTTAAAATGGAAAATGCTCACATATCATAGCTGTTATGATTAGCAGGAGAATTCTATATAACTAGAGAAGAGAGAAAGTATAAAACTGGGGCACCTGGGTGGCTCAGTGGGTTAAGCATCTGCCTTTGGCTCAGGTCATGATCTCAGGGTCCTGGGATCGAGCCCTGCATCGGGCTCTCTGCTCAGTGGGGAGCCTGCTTCCCCGCCCGCCCCCTGCCTACTTGTGATCCCTGTGTGTCAAATAAATAAATAAAATTAAAAAAAAAAAAAAGAAAGTATAAAATTGTTTCTTTGACCTCTAGTCTTGTATTCTGGAATTTTTAAGTAGTTAACGCAATCAGAAATAAAGAAGTAAACCATTTTTCTTTATGTTGAGCAGGGAGTTATAGACATAGTGATATTGCTTAGGAAAATCTTCTTGGTATTCATGACATTTAAAAGCAAATGATACATCGCTAAGCATATTCTGTAAATGCTCATCACATGTCTTGTGAGCTCTTTGTAATTCATTCCAAGTGCTTCATGAGAGCACATTTCCAAATCAAAGAGAAGATGTAGAATTTGATTCATATTTTTCATGGTGAGGGACAATTTGTGGCTAATGACATAAAAGACGAATCAGGGCTGAGCTCTTATGAACCTCCTAAGAATATTAGCAAGAACTTTGTAGTTTTGACAACAAACTGAGCAGAGCCAAAAGCCCTAAAATCATCTGTCTGTTTAAACCAAGCCTTCAAATTATGAAATTGGGATTCTAATGCTATATTCCCTGGCGAACAATCACATTTTTTTTCATCGCAGGCTGCCTTAATCTGTTTGAAAAAGAAAGGTACCGTCATTTCCATTATAATTCTGCAGCATTTTTTTCTTTTGCTTAGCTTCCCAAATTATTAGTTTAATAAAGGAAAATGTTAGTGTGATTTTGATTCCCTGAATAACACCGTGGATGAGAAGAGAAAATAATGCGATTGCTTCCTTGGTGGCTTATAATCAAGGTTCCGCATTTCCCCCACTGGTAGAGCTTGTTACGTTTGTTATCGGATATTCGTTTCCTTTCAGAAAGCAGAGCTGGCACACACCCTAGAATTCTGTGAAAACATTGGAGTTGAACCAACTAATATACACATCAAAATATTAACTTGTGATATGCAATTGATACCTGATGTCAACACCCGTATAATGTAATTTCACTCTGTCCTTCTAGAAGGGATCGAGCCCACCAGCTTCCAGATCCCAAGACAATAGATGTAGGCACCACAGAATATTTGGGCAAGAACTGGGGAAAGTCTGAAATTCCGCCTTGCTCACGAGCTGACACGTTTCCCTGCTCTGGTGTCTGAGATGCTGGCAGGAGACCCGAGACTCCTGGGTCCGAGACGGAGGACGGTTTGTTACTCACAGTGAGAGCATTCATCACCGTGTCGGCAGGAGCGCCCTTCTCAGAGGCCTGATTGCTCCTGGGCGACGTGAAGGGCAGATGGTCCTGGACACGCCGTGGGTTGTGTTGAGAGAAATCTCGATCTTACTAGACCTGCTTCTTCATGTGCACAGGCAGCATGGCTTCCTTTTGTGCCGGGGGAGACGGAGCTCTGCTCACCAAACCGACAGCCTCGAGAAGATAGTTTGAAACAAAAGTGGTCATTCCCCTGCAAGGAAGACACCTAGAGACACGAGAAATGCACAGACTGCTTCACCCCCACACCACCGAGATTGATGCCGAGCGTCGTGTCTCGCTCCGAGACCTGCCCTGCGTCTTCTCGCATTAGGATGCACCACAAACCGCGAAGGTCACCTCTGTTGCGGCCCTTGTTACAACAGGTCTGTTTTGCTGGTCCTTGAGTACCATATAAATGGAATTATTCGGTATGGATTCTTTTGTTTCTGGCTTCTTTTATTCAACAGTAAGTCTATCGTTCAGCCTTATTATTTTGCAGTGCCATATTTCATGATAGGCATTTGTCACAGTTTCTGGTGGAAGCTGGTGGTATTGTCACCAGGGATGGATTTCTCGGACGAGTAACAATGCACCTGTCATCAGCTGGGATCCTGCTTTTCGTAAACTGGCGACTCAACCCCTTCATCTACTTTCCTTTCCTGTTTTGTAAGTAAGCTCTCTGTCCAACACGGGCTTGAACTCATGACCCTAAGGTCAAGAGTCACGTGCTCTACCTACGGAGCCAGCCGGGCACTCTATCTAGTTTCAAAAGTCAATTTTTCCTTCCACCAGTTTCGTTAAGTTGGATTTGTTTATGTGTCTATTTTATTTAAATTGTTTAATTTGTTCATATAAAGTTTGTTAAAACGTTAAAACTTTCTTTCACTGTTTTAACTATTGATCTGTACTGTGATCCCTTTGTCGTTTCTGATACTGTCTTTTTTGTTTTTCTTAAACAGTCTTACTCCGTGTTTATCATTTTAGCAATATTTTCTAAGAGTATTATAGTATTTTCTGCTTTTTGGGAATTTCTATCTTCTACATTTGCTTTCCATTATGTTAATTTCTCCTTCTGCCTTTCTGGTTTTCCTTCCTTGGTGTTTTTTGTTTGACTTTTTGTTCACTCCATTTCTCTAGTCAAAAGTTTAGAGCACGGATTTTAAAACATTTAATTTCTGGGTGTGGTGCATAAACAATGAATCTTGGAACACTGAATAAATAAAATTAAAAAACAAAACATTTAAGTTCTAATATTTAATACTCCAGAAGCCCGTTGGTTCTCTGAAGGCTGGGTGTTTGGAGGAATTGGTAGAGATAAGCTTGGAGTTGGGAACCCAAGGCTGGGACATCAATTTGAAATAAGGTTATCCCTGAGATAGTGAGGATCCTCCCCGAGAAACTCTGTCTGCTCTGGGTGCTAGATCGGTTGAGACGTCACCCCGGGAGCAGAGGAGTGTTCTTCATCAGCCCATGGAGAACGGGTCTTCCAAGTCAGGGGGCGATGGGAGTGAATCCTGATGGGAGACGGTCAGTCTTCTCTGAGCCTGGTTGGTCTGTGGAGAGAAAGCATTGATCATCCCTTTACGTGAAGCTTCCATCCCAGATTTTTGACAAGATACAAGAAAGGAGGAGTCAAAATTACATGGTGACTCTGGTGCAAAGAAAGCATGAGTTTGATGGAGTTATTGTGGAAAATTAAGAAAAAAGTGAACATGTAGCAACAATATTCCTGGCAACAATATGCCAATGTCCCATGGGTCTGTACATTTTCAAGACCCGCGACTGTGATGAGGAGCCAAAGCGGACACAGTTCCTGCTTTTACAGAGTCGAACAACCGAGTGATGACTGTATCTTGTAGCTCGATGCTCCATTTCTGGAGACGAGGCCGTATACGTGCCGTCTGGGAGAAGCCCCCGCCCCGCACAGCGGTGGGAGCCATCTGCTTCCTGCACAGCGTCTTTTTACTGAAGGGCTGCGTCGCGGTGAGAAACTCTTGAAGTCATTCTAGGCAACAATTAGGGATTCAAACCTGATTTAGAATTCCATCACATGGAGGGTTAGCAATGCAAATAACACAAAAGAGGGGAAAATCAGATGAACCGAGAGTGTCCACCCCAGGCTAAAACGAGCAATGAAAACTATAAACTATTTCATACTGACTTCTTTGCCTGGAAGCAGGCGAGGTTTTTTGTTCTTTGATTTTTGTTTTTTGTTTTTGACACTGTGAGTTTCCTCCTGTTACAGACTATTCAAAATCTGAGACCATGCGCATATCAGAGTCACGGAAACACATTACAAACATCTTCATAACAATTTCTTGAACTAAATTTATTGCAGTTTTCATCTGAACATAGGAATTTGGGTCTCTTTCCTCATTTGCTTTTATTTTTGGAGAAGATTCTGATTATTTTCTACGGCAATCTTAGCCTCTTTGTGCTGATACGGAGTTGAGTCCTTGTTTATCAAGGGTGAAAAATTATTTTGTGGATTTCCTGAAGGAGGCGCTCAAGTTTCCTCTTACAATAACCCAGACCAACAGAGTCGCCAGCCTGGACCGCTTTCCTCGGCATCTTGCGAAATATCTTTCCCTTGGTTTGCTGTTGTTGGAGAATGGCTTTCTCCACGAGGAGATGTTTTACAAACCGGCTGTGGCAGACACAGGATGCCCTTCACTGAGGAGTGTCGGGGCACGTGAGCAGCGATGGGGTCTGGCTGAAGGCGCACGAGGTACCTCTCGTCTTATGTCTGCCCTTCCCCCGAGCAACGGATGTGTCTTTATTGTTGAGATATTGGGAACCTTTCATCTGTTCCATCTGGTTCCTTGTTGTGGATGCTGGACGTCAAAGTGAAATTTATGGTTCCCGGTGCCAGCGATTCTGGATCTGAGGGCACTGGGTCTGGAAACCAACCTTCCCTGTGGCTCTTTCCACTGCTTGACGCGTACTTCCCCTGCGCTTCCATTTCTAGCTCACTTCCGCATTCTTGGAATTTTCACAGGTTTGTAGCTTCCGAAAATGCTCTGGTGAATGAGAAAAACAGAGGAAAACAAAATATACCCAAACGGGTCACGGGTTACTGAGATACCCGTTCCCTCGTTGTTGAAATTATGTTTACGGTGTATCCCATTTAATTACGTGGCTGCTTTGTAAACATTAGGCTGCAAAGCATGAAGTCATCTTTTTCCACGATCCTGAGAGAAAACTAGGAACAAGTCTGGTGAAGACATCGTGGTATCCTGTAAATTGGGATCCAAAAAAGATGAAAGAAAACACAGCACGAAGCAAACCGTGCCTCAAAATAATACCCAGAACAGATTTATCGGAATAAAAAAGAAATTGGAACTAAGCTCCTTGAATGGGGATGCCTGTTGTGACGCGAGGGCCCCTACGGAGTGGGAGTGGACTGGTAATGTGGTTATTTAACATTTGAAGCCTGAGCACTTACGCAGAGAAGGACCAAATGCACAGTAGGCTACAGTCAGAGGCTCGAGGAGCCTCCAGCCAGTTGAGAGTAAGCGCTGGGGTAGAGCATTCTTGGTTTGCGAAATCAAGAGAGAAAACACCATCCCTCCTTTTCAAGATGTTGTATCTTATAATTTAAAAATAAATTTAAATTTTAACTAGTATATTTTAAACATGAACTTGATTTCTCCCATATTGCTTGAAAGCATGTAAATATTCATGAACCTATCTTCTTCCTACTACGGAAACAGAATTGAATGCGGAAGCATAATTGCACAGACAAACACCCGTACACCATGGTCCTCCTCCTCGGAAAATAATCGGCCCATCAGAGCTAGAGGAGACCTGCCTTAAGTCGAGGAGGAGAACAGTGAGTAAAATCAACTTTCTCTGTTATAATTATGCATGGCTAAATGCTTTCTGTCATTTTTTGAGGATCAGACACTCCTTCTGGTACCGTTCGATCCTTTTATCCTGTCAAAGCATGTGACATATGGAGTCTTCCCCCACGGCCACTTAGCTGCCTCCCAGGACTGGCGGGGACGCTCTGGTCCCTCTCTGTAACTTACTTACGGACCCCGAGCCAGCCAGTGGGCAGTGCCAGGCCTGCGCCGGCCGCACACACACCCCGCGACCACCCCCCAGCGGCAGATCTGTCCTAAGGCAGGATTGCGCACTTAGCCCCAAGTTTGACTATGCTTCTTGACATCATCCTAATGGTGACATTTTTCTTCAAGTAATGAAAGTAAACCTGAAAAACAGGAGTGAAAAAATGTTTTCATTTTCATGAAAAAATATTTAAATATTCCACAAAGAGTTAATACGCAGTTTTACTTGGTTGGTTAAAAAATTGTACCAGTTTGTGCCAATAATTGCACGACACTTGTCAACTGCTACGTAATATAGGAGGCTCTTGCTCTGTGATTTCCTTGCCAGCATCTTCACATTTGACTCCACGATCACCAAGCTCAGCCCAGGATCCCGGGTGGGCATCGCGGGGTTATCCGTGCAGACAAGCTGGTGTGGACCTCCAGTCTCGGGCCCCACACTCAGGAGTAAAATCTCCTCAGCCCTACACAGTACGACTAACAGAATAACGGACATACATTTATTTTACATTAAAAATTTTAACTATTTTTAAAATTAAATTATCTACATTTCCCCTTTTAGTCATTTAATAATTTTTACCTACACCCACATCACAATTGTCCAAGATAAAAAACCTGCCAACAAGTATGATAATTTATCTTTTTAGAACCTAGCAATACCTTTTAAGATTCAACCTATAAATTTTTTGATATGATCCAAACAAAGTTATCTAAGTTCTCACTTTATTCACATCTAGAAACGATCCTTGATTCAAACGACGATATGGAGTTTTCCATGAGCTCAGCGGGTTGGAATATTTCTATGACTCGGCAGAAGTGAAGTGGAATTAGCCTACCACGTGCGGAAGTGTTAATGAATTCAGGGGAACAGCCAGGAGCTGGTCTCCGTGACAGCCGGAACTATAAAAACGTGAAGCCACTCTGGAAAGCAGTTTGGCAATTTTCTTAAAAACTAAACATGCCACCAGCGTGAAGTATATTCAAGGCAGTTAACCCAGAATTATGGAAACCTGTTCCCACAAATATCCACACTGGGATGTTCACAGCAGATTTACTCACAATACTCCCAACCTGGAAACAGCCTCGATGTCCTTCTGCAAGGCATATCCATCCACGGAATTCTACTCAGCATTGAAAAGGGACGCACTAGGCCCAGGAGGAACTTGGACAGATCTCAGGACTATACTCTGAGCAAAACGCCAGGCTCCAAAGCTTCCAGACCCTCTTTATCTAATACCCTCCTCAAAGTTGCAACTGTGCAGAATGGAGACCAGATTCAAGGCCTCAGAGGAGGGTGGGAAGGACGGAACTGTGTCTGGAAATGCCTGGATGGGGACCCTTGTAATAGACCGTCTGCATCTTCTATCTAAACCTGTTGCAAACAGTTTTATTAAAAAGGTCCCTTAGTTACTCACTTACCTAATCACTACAGACCAGAATAATTCCCCTACATGAAAGATCATTTAGTGCCCTTAATTATTTCTCGGAGGATGGAGCGTTCCTTTTATATGGAGAAGGACTTGGAACCCTGTGAAGGATGAATTTTGAAATAAGGATAGAGTTTATTTGGCCAAGGAAACGACACACTTTACAAAAGTAAAAACATCTCTTAGTTGAATGACTCATAAAACGAAGGGAGAGTAGCCCAGGAACGGGAATTTTTGAGACAGTGAGTGACCTAACTTGTTGGCGGGCAGCAGGTTTGGCGAGGGGCGTCTGGAGAGGCAGCGCTGCAGTGTGGACTGGAAACGGGCTGTGGAGTCCAGAGTTTCTCCGACAAGCTCCCCGGTGAAAGGGCTAACATCGTGTCCGTCCCCTCTTCTCTTTTCCCTGGATCCGAACAGCACTTGCTGGGATAGGGCTGGTGGGCGGTAGAGTGTGGCTCATGCCTCCCACCAGCCCAGGACATCCGAAGGCCAGAGGCTTCGGGTGTATGCAATCCGGCCATGCGGGCAGGACCACAGGGGTGCCTGAGGGGGTCCATCCCATAATGTGGCCCAGGGACAGGGTGTCAGACTAATTGAGGAAGGTCTAAAGCCCTGGTGTGGCCCTAGCCTGACCTTAGCCAGAAAAACCCTCCAACGCGCAGGAACTTCTAGGACAGAATCAAGCATTAAAATTAATCCAGGTTTTTTTGTGGAGGAGACACCGCGCCTGAGGCAGGCGGGCGCTGCCTCCTGTCAGACGCCGACCTGGAAGACCCGACACCTAGTTTGAGCCCCGCTGCCGGTCCAACAGAACTTGTTTCTTGGGAAAAGGCAGTGGGTCCTGGGGTCCGCCGTGGACAGACCTTGGAAGAGCGTCTGCACATGCAGTCCAGCTCGTGAGAGCGTCGAGCGGCTTAGGGTGGCCCTCACCGCGGGGCTGTCTCTCGGGGGAAGAGGGAGCCTTTTGCAGGCTCAACTCTGGATTCCTTCCTTTTTCTTTCAACTTCGACTCCGCGTCAGAGGTAAGACCGGAGACGCGGTAAGGTTTGGGACGCTGCGCACTTGGCCCAGTTCTGCATCGCGCAGCGTGGCGGTGAGGCGCAGCTCCTGGATTCGGCCCCGGGGCTGGGAGACAGCTCCTCCGCCCCCGGCTCTGCTCCACGCTGGCAGCCTGTCCTTCCCACCGGCCGGGCCGGAGCCGTGCGCGCTCCACTCCAAGCCGCTCCACTCCCTGCGGGCGCACCTCGGCCGGCCTGCATGTCCCGGCGCACGGAAGGACCGGGCTCGGCCGGCCAGCGTTCGTGGAGAGGGTCCTGGGAGCTCGGAGGGAGGACGAAGGATGTAAAGCGAGCTGACCCCCAAGGCCTTGCGGCTTCCCCTCAGATATCCATCCCGCATCTGCTCTCCAGGTCACGGCCGGAGGCGCGTGGCCGCGGGAGTCACAAGGTCGCCCCAGCACCACCGTGGAATTCCCCAGAGCGCGTGGTGGGTCCACCGGCCCTCCTGTCCCCGTCGCTCAGCCAGGCCGAGGTGCTCCCATGCTAGGGAGGCCGGTGCGGGCGGAACCGGCGGCCACAGGAGTCCGGAGCTGCCGGTGGGCAGGGAGGCTGGAAGGGCCACTCCGGGACCACGGAGGCTGAGATGTGGCGCCCACGCATGCTCCCGCGCTTCTCCACCCGCGCTCCGGCTCTCTCCCGCAGGTCCTCCAGGAGGCCCTCTGCCGCGTGCTCCCAGCCTTCCTCTACCCCCGCCCTTGGGTTCCTTCCTCCGTGCTCCCCAAGCTCCTCCAGGGGCACTGTGGGTCTTCCTACCCCAGTTCTGCAGGAGCTCCTTCCCCCGTGCTCCCCGCGCTCCCCCACGCATGCTCCCGGGCTCTTCCGGTCGTGCTGGAGGGGGTTCCCCAGCCACGTTCCTCCCTGGGCGCGCTGCCGCGGGGCACCCTGAGATTCCACGTGGGGACGAGCCAGCCGCAGGGGGCCAGGACCCATGCAGATGGAAGAAGGTCATCGGAGTGGGGGGGGGGGGGGGACGACAGGACCCTTCTCCCGTGTGAACTGCTTGCATTTGGATTTATTGACATTTACTAAAATCTCAAAATGTTCTGAGATCAGGTCTCTTGCTTTTTGTCTTCTTGTATCGCAATCACACTTTTTAGAGTACTTTGGGATGGATTTTTTAAACTCCCCAATTATATATTTAGCCAATAGTCCTTAATTAGAGATTATCACATAATTAATAATTACGGACTTTCAAAATGCATATGATTTGCTCTATAGTCCGAGAGGGGCTGTTACGGACTGTGGTGTGATTGTACAACAGGAGACGTTACAAGGTGTGCTCTCCATGTGGTAGCCTGAGCTTTTCCCTGGATGGTTCAAGAGGCACTTAAGGAGGGCTCTGGACCCTTCCCACTTCTGCCTGAGCAGGAGCTGCCCGGCTGGGGCCCTGGGCACCGTGAGCACGAGGTCCTTACGGATGCAGCTCACAGAAGCAGGGCTGCCCGTGAGAACGAGGACCGGGACGTGGGTACGGGTTACCTGTGACAATAGTTTGGATTATAAACCATGCTGTACGAAACAAAATCATTTCTTTAAAATATCTGAAAAGAAAACTTGTTGCATGTTTTAAAGTTAATATATGTGTTGCTTCGACAAAGTGTCAAGGTTAAATGGAACACGACAGACCATCCCTCTTTGGTGGTAACAGAAAAACACCGTCAACATCACAGACCCGTTTTCCAAAAACTGAACCCTTACACGTCCCTTCTTAAAATTTTCTTGAATTTAGGAGTTTCATGAGGTTGACACGTCCTGTCATTGGAAGGTGCTTGAAAGAATTTCATAAAATTCAGGAATTCTGCCCACCACACTCAAAGATGGTCTGGCTCAAGTTCTTAAGGGTTACATTTTCATTTCTGCAAAAATGGGATATACTCTCAGAGAGTAGCCCTCAAAGAAGGAAGCATATTTGGTCAAATCTTTTAGTTTTGATGGAACGACAAGTAGATGAAAATACTTGTCCTGATCCTGGTCATCACACTTGCTGGTAGATTAGTTGGGTGACCGCCGGGCCCTGTGGAAGTCCCCTTACCCTCCTGTGGGATTTCCCTTTTCTGGGTCCTTGGCCGGGAAACATTCAAAGGCAGACATGGGGTTGAAATCAAATTAAAAACCCGGACTTGGTTTGGCGTGGTGTCTCCCAATTACCAATTTGCTATTTCAGTGACTTCGGGGGGGAGAAAGAAGAACAGTCACACACAGAGAAAAAAAGAAAATCTGTAAATATCCTTTCATTTCATTTGGTCTTGAGACCATACACGGAAAGTGTCTGGGTCCCAAATTAGAGAATTTTATTTTGTCATTTCCTTGGTTGGTCCCCCCAAAGATGAAGCGTTTGCTTCAGGCAAAGGGTCCCCCGCAGCAATCTCTTTCCCGGGGCCTTTGGAGGGATTTTTGATGCTGAAATGAGGTGTGGGAGACAAAAGGAAAAATAAAACCACATTCTGACCTGCTAGAGAGCAATTTGCGGCAAGAATGTGACCCTCATGCAAATATGCTTCTTCACCGTGGGGCTCTCCAGAACTTCTGATGTTTAAAGAGACACAATAAAATCAGATTGCAAGAACATCCTTATTTTGTAAAACGAGGAATGGAAACGCATTAAAGAATGTCGTTAAGTAATTTACCATGCCCCCATGCCCGGTGGAGCCTTCATGGCTTCCAGGTGAGGCCCAGAACGTGGGCGAGGCAGGAGCCAACCGGCCTCCGGGCTGTGCCCACGAGCGAGGGCGTGATTCACCTTCCAGGTGTGAACTCCATCAAGTGACGCGACCGTGAGCCAGAAGTACTTGCGGGAAGCGGCATGGAAAATGAGAAAACAAAACACAAACCAGGATTAGCTAGATTTTGGTTCACCTCAGGACGTCAGGGAAAATGCTTCCCTCGTCACCACATTAGGTAAATAAATAGATGTGATTAAAGGAGCAAGGTTTAGGGTTTTCAATTAGCATAAATTCACAACAGCTTGTCAGTAACCGCGTTTTAGCCAAGGCATCACACCACGCGTATGATTCCAAGTAGATCCAAGTGGAAATGACCCATACGATCCGCACACTCATTTCTGCTCCATTTTTCACATCGCCCAGGAGTGGGATCCTCCGCAGCCCGACGACGGAGCCACACGGTGCCAAGCGATGTGGCTTCTCCCAGCTGCCTGGTGGGCCACCGTGCTTCGTGGGCTCGCATTAATTTGTGCGGGACTAAAATTCTGCCGGCGAGAGCTGTCGTCGCGGGTATAGCTGGCCCGTGGCCCACGCAGTTTCACTGTTTCTGCAGAAACGAAATCATGTCCCCTTTGGAACAAACCAAAACAAAACGGATGATGGTTCGCATCGGTCTTTCCTCTCAGACAGACCTACCCACAACGTTCCATTCAAAACCTCCTTCTAAGGAGTCTCTGGCCCCGGGGGCGTTGGTCATCCGCTCGAGCACTTGTTAAAGAGGCACTGAAAGACCCGCAGAAAAGCAACATCCCACGCTATGCTTTTGGGGACTCGCAGTATTAATAACGTGAATGTCATTTCCCCACCTTTATGCCACAGAGGCCAACAGGCAAACGTACTAGACACACAGGTCTTCTCAACAATGGTGTCCCTGTAGACTGGACACTGTGCCCCTCAGAATCCGGAGGTTGAAATCCTACCTGTTCCCAAGGTGACGGTTGGAGGTGGTACCTTGGAGCTGATTCGGTCTTGAGACACAACCACCATGAGTGGGATCCGTGTGGAGGTCGCTCAGGCCTCCTTGCTGCGGTGTGAGGACACAGCCCAAAGCCGGCTCCTCCGGCCACCAACTCTGCGGGTGCCTTGACATTGGCCTTGCGGCCTCCGGAGCTGCCACATACAGACCCCTGTCACTCACGCCGTCCAGGCCGTGCTGTTTCCGTCCCAGCGGCCTGAACACACTGAGTTGGAGGCACGACTAGGAAGTTTAAATTCACGTGATCCGGCAATGTTTGGTTTCTCAGGAGCAAAATGTACAGATGAAACTCAGTACCAAACCAAATATATTCTTAAAGCCGAATGCCTCCCGATAAGATGGACAGCAAAGACAGCTTTCCTGTTGATTACTGGTCTTGCGGTCTTACTGTGTGCCAGGCACTTGGAGAACTCCAAGCAATCTAGAGAAATATAAATACCTTTTCTTTCAAGGAACTCACAGTTTCGGGAAGAGGCAGAAGGAAGGAAAGAGAATATTTCAATACAGGGTTGAGAGTGTGGGGGGGATTCCCGTCGGAGTGGGGCTCATGAACAATGGGGCATCGTAGGGTAAGTAAGAGAGGGCTGGTTCGTCATCCAGCGAATGCCGAACCGAACGTCGGTAACGTCTCCTTAAAACATATATGATAAATACTCACTGTGATTCCACAGAATGTGCCTGTTTTGAGAAGGTTACAGGTTAAAATCCTATAAGCCAGTGTGCCAGCCACGCGCTATGGGGCAGAACGTTCACTTACAAACTGTCAGCGAACTGACTCTGAAATAGTTAGGAGAGAAGGCCGAGCCCACGAGCTCCTGGTCGGCTGCGTGGGCCGGGAGGATGAAGCTGCGCGGGCCCAGCCCGACCCCCTCGCTCATCAGGGACGGGCGGCCGTGGGCGCTCCCGATGACGGTCCTGCAGAATAAACCCCCCCAGACCCCAAATTAAATGCACGCTCACCTCCTTGTGAAGGAGGGCTTCCCACAGTCCCTGGGACTAATATTCCTAATAAAGCATCCTTTTAACAAAACTGAAAATCAATAACGGGAGAAGTTTCAAAATTGACACTAGCCTTTTGAGAAACTGGAAATAGATCTTCCTGTCAAAGGCTAACACGGCTCTCCTCTGTCTAGACTGCACAGGGAACAAAATTATCCGATTTTCATTTCCTCAATTTTACTCCACAGTGGTAAAACGTGTGAGTATTGATTCACCGCTGAGACAAAAAGCAGAAGAGCTCTTCACCCCAGCAGGGTCAGGCGGGTTTGTGGGTGTCTAATTACACCTACAGAGAGCGCATAAATCTTCCCCAGTCATTACGGGAGCACAGCCGTCCCACGGCATCATTCGAATTCTTTAACCCACCGCTCATCCTCCTTTTGTTTTATGGGAGGTCATGGATCCCAGAGTTAATATTATCATGCCTCACAGACTTTCAAATTTGTATCGGAAATAAGATTTGCTGCATGAGAAGGCTGGTGTGCGTCTCTGTTTGCACAAGCAAGTCTATAAATATGCATCACGCCCGCCGGCTTCCACACAAGGTGTGGACGGGCAGGAGCGCTGGAGGGTTTTTATTTCCCACCCAGGGCCTCCAGGAAGAGCCCCACTCGCAGGTGATCGCTTCACTCTGGACATAAAATGTTTGCGTCTCAGGAAACACAAGTAATGTTACCAAATCCTATCATTAAACTCAAGAGGGTTAATTTCCCACCGGAAAAAATGGTGGATTATATGAGAAGAAGCTACTTAATCCCATATAAATAATCAAATTTTTATATGAAATTATAAATAACACGTCAAGATAGTGAGCTGCCTTCTTCAACGGCCTGGCCAACTTCGGGTGAATCCCACCAAATGTTCTATTGCTTTCATATTTTTTGGACAGGGATAAATTCTTGTACTTTTTTGAAAATTGAAGAAAGCAAGATCTACCACCAAAATAAGGATGTATGATACACTTCTTATCTCAAAACGACCAGTTTTGGGAACGTGATTATGGCATCTACTTATCAAAGGAGCGACGTGCGTGAGCCAAACGCCACACCTGGGAGAAGCAGAGGTCAACCCTGGCCGTTTTTATTCGTCAGGCCTCCCTCCCGCAAGCACGTGCCGCGGGATCGGGTAGCACGGGCCATCGTGCAACCTGCTTTGTTTGCTCGTGGACATTTTTCCAAGTCAGCAAATGTGGACTTACATCATTCTTTTTAACAGCTGAATAGTATAGATGTCTCTAATTTATTTTAGCAGATTTCCTTTGATGGACATTCAGGTCGATTCCAATTTGCTCTAATATAAATAATGTGGTAATGAACATATTGTGCTTACGTCTTCTTCTGAGTCATCTGCTTCTTTCCTTTAATACAGCTGAATCACATCTGACTATCAAAGGGAAGCTCATTTCACATTCTGATCATTTTGGTGTGTTTTGCCAAATCATCCAGAAACTGTCTATCAGGGCTCATTCCCACGCTGACCCCTATGGGAAAGGTTACCGGATCTTTTTATGTCTTTTTTCAAGAATGATGAATGACAAATGGAATTTCAAGGCCATTTTGGTCTGTTGCTGTTTGATTATTAGTGACGTAGAGCATCCTTTCACATCTCACTGGTGACTCATCTTTCTTTTTGTATAACTTCTCCATCCGTTTGTGTCTCACGAGTTTTACGATCAGAGAGGGGCCTTCGACTTGTTAATGCTTAAGCTCTTTGTGAGTCTGGTTCCTAAGTCACTGTTTACGCCCAGGACTTCCTGACACCAGAGTTAGTCTAGTGTGAAAGGTGGTGCAAGCTCTGTGTAATTCTACAGCATCCTTTAATCACCAATATTTTGTTCCTGTTGGTTTGAGATGCGTCTAGTTCCCCGAAGATGTTTCCTATGCTGAAGACTGTGTCTGGGCAACTTGTTCCTTCCACATGGGCCCATTATTTTCATTATCAAAACTTTGCAATAGACACACTCATTCTCTACGGTGGGCCCGACCGCGGCTGTGACCCCGCAGGGCTGCTTTCTGCGAAGACAGAATCATACAAAACGATAAAATGGAGGCCCAATGCCAGGCGCATGGCAGGTGTTTGTACGGGAAATAATAATCACTTTCCTAGTTATGCAAACATGTTTCTTCTTTCAGATGAATTTTAGAAGCAGTTTTATAAAATTTCTAAATTGACCCATGGTGAATGGGTTGGAATTTCCATTGATATAGCATTAAACATGTTAGTTAAATTATCCTTTGTAAAAGGATAGTCAATAACTGAGGCCCTTTTGATACGGGGCAAAAATAAGCTATTTTCTTTACTCAAGATTTATTTTACACACCTCAAAGTTGTATTAGTTTTCCCAATAAAAATTGGTTTTGGTGGTTTTACTGTGTTTTTTCCTCTATGTAATACTGTACATATAATATATATTATACAAATATAATTCCATGATATATATTTATGTGATATTATAAATGGGTTCTCTCTACTATCTTTTTATCTGTTTTTCTCTATTACCAAATTTGTCTCGGGCGCACCCACTTTTGAGCCGTCTCGGACGTTGCTAGAGTCATGTGTGAGGCTGAACCTGCCTTCAGTCGTCTTCATTCTCACACACGTGTGTGGACGCTCACACGACTCACACCTGTTCATGTATCTTTCCTGTAGCTCTCTATATATTTGAAGAAAACTGATGATTTCCTGCTAAGGATACTCTTTTATCTTTCGTCCACATTTACCCCTTAGGACTTGCGTCTCGGAGAAGTCACTGGCTTGCACTTCCGTAAGGAAGGGAGCAACGGCAGAGGACAGGGAGGTTCTCGCTCTGAACTGCAGGGCGCTGTCCCGACGCACACGCTTTCTCCCGTCCAGCCACGTCCTCCCCCTCCCCGGTTCCGCGGCCACTTTGCCTCTTCTCGCCATCGCCGCAGCTGCTCTCCCCGAGGGCAGAGAACAGTCCCAGACCAGATGCCCACACCTGTCCTCTCACCGCTGAGGACGAGGGGGTGGGGCCCCGAGATGCCGTCTGTAGGTGGTGGCACCAGGGCTGTTGCTGCCCAGAAGGAGGCGACTCAAAGGTGGTTCCTCCGGACGTCGGCATTTTACCCTCCTTTTGTTCATTCCAGCCGCGTCTGTGGTATAGTCATTTGCTGATCGGGGGTGCACGGCTGTGTTTTCGTTAAAGCACACGCAGTATTTGGGGGAACAGAACAGAGGCAGTTTCTGAACATCCAAGGAAGAGCACGTGTCTTCGTGGTGCGGCAGAGTGGCCGAGGACGCCGAAGCGTGTGCGGGGAGTCGGCGGCAAAATCCCCGTCTGCCTCCTATTTTAGACCTTGGACTTGGAATTTAAGCACTTAGGCTTTACTTACCGTTCGATAACACTGTTACAGTGAAATCACGTCACGAAGTCTGTAGTGAGAGTTCAGGAACTAATGTGTAGACGGTGCGTTGCTAAATGAAGCCGTAGGGAGCCCCCGCGATCACAAGAAAACATCGTTACAAAGTGGCAGGAAGGGCCCCGTTGCCTTCTTCCTTGCTCTTGGATAATGTTCATAATAACTTGTATAAATAGGACATCTTACAGCCAGATGTTTTAGGACGACTGGAAAACAGAAATGTCAGGGTCGTTGTCTCTAGTAAAAGAAGGAATTTCTGCGAATCAAAGGGGAGCCCTGTGGCTTGCCAGCCTGCCAGCTTCGACGTGAGCTCGGGTGGCCAGCATGCCCTGGAAGCGGGCTGACAGAAGGCGGAAGGCCAGGTCCCGCCTCTCTCCTAGAAAACAGCCCAGAATTTAGTGTAACAGGCTCTGTGTGCAAGGTGTCATGTTCTCACCACCAAAATGTAAGGAAGGGCCGCATTTTTTTCAGCGTTCTTTTCCCTGCAGCTCAGAGAACAGAACCGAACAAATAACTCGTGTCCACTTAATGTTTTCTCAGTGTAAGACGTGGGAATTCATGATGTTAATAGCAGTGGGTTTAAGCTCCATGGAAAACCAGAAAGGGGGGGGTTATTGATTACTTAAACTTCCTTGTATTTTTTTATACCAGTTAGTAACAGCACCGTGTCCCTCTCAAAGCGAGGGCGCATGTCTGTGTTGCAGATGATAAAATATTCCGGACCCCTGTGTACACACCAGGGCCCGCGAACCTCCCCTGCGTGACCTGGGGGACCAGGGAACTGGCGGGAACACAGATCAGGCTGTGCCCTGGCCTGGGAGCCGCAGCCCTTGTCTCCGAGCTCGCGGTCTCCCAGGCTCCCGCAGACCACGATGAGTTCACTTGTCAGCTCGTTAGGAGGAGAAATTCTCACCTCTTCACCGTTCCTGACAACCACAAACCTGACAAGGGTCTGGTACCCAGAATATCAGGACTATCCAAAGGCCGAAAGCTCGAGGATAAAACAAGACCTTTGAAAATTGGGCCACAGACTCGTGCGGATACTTCAGCGAGGAAAGTGCCCAGACGGTGCGTAGTCATATGAGAAGATGCCCAGCATTTTAGCCGCTCAGGAAGTACAGGGGAAAGTTATCCCAAGATACGACGGCACGGTTCCCGGAATAGGAAATACTTTAAAAAACCTGCCAGGGTCCAAGCACCGTCGGTTCTTGCCTTTTCGAAGAGCAGAGGACCATGAGGCTGCGGACACGCCGCCTCCGTAATCGATGGGAATTAAAGTTGCTCAGTGACCTTTACACACGTCTGTCACAAGACTAGAAGTGCTCTTACTGCTGGTGTGAAGGGTACAGGATGATGAAAATAATAGTAAAACTCAGATCCACTTAATACCGCAATTTAAAACAGGAGAGACAATGGCTTCTTTGGTACAAAGACCTGGAGAGTGACATCACAGATTCGTCGCCACCTTCCTGTACAAACACAGACCAGGGCTGGCTTCCCTCTGCGCCCAGGCGAGCGGTCATGCTCCTCCCTGAGTTAGGATCAGCTTCTCCCACCAACCCCCACGTGGCGTAGGAGCTCCGAGACCCCATTAGGGTGAGTTCTGCGCTGACGTCCCTTCTCTGGGAGCCCGTCCTCTGCCGTCGGCACCGGCGACTTCATGGCCCCGAGTTCTTCTGACTCCCTGTGGACATTCTTCGGTCAGCTGTTATCTCTTGGAACACCACTCCCCCTTCACGGAGATTTCACTCCGAACATCATCACTTTACTATTTCGTTGTACACTTACCTTTTCTTTGACAATCTTGTCTTTCAACTCTCTGTTCTTGGCAAGGGTCCCACGGGCAACAAGGGGACGATTTGCTGTCTGCGTGTGGGCTGCAGGCGGAGACGCACTGACCAGCCTGCACCGGGTCGTGCGGAGGTGCTGTGCTGAATCCCTGGTCGCCACGCGTGTCTGTCATTTCTGTCGTGACTTGTGGACCAAGGAGCCGGAACAAAGCTTGCACTTGCCGTGATCACTCAGGACGAACACACGTGGTCACTGGAATCTGAGCGGTGTTGCTGGGGCACAGGTGCCAGCCGGCCGAAGGCAGGGCCGCTCAGAACCCCGCGGAGCGAGAGCTCGAGAACCGGGGAGCGTGTGGCGAGGTTGGTACTCTCAGCCCTTGCCACGGGGGGTGCAGAAGGTTGGTGGTTTCTTAGGGAATTAAACAGGTGCTCACCACATGACCCCGGAGACAGGCATTCGCTGTAACTAAATGTCCACACGGAAACCTGCGCAGACACGTTCATAACCACTTCATGCCTAACTGCCACAACTAACTGCCAAATGAGTTGCCAAAAACTGAAAACAACCCAGTTCCCTTAAACGGATGACTACATATACAGGGTGACGCCCCGGGGGAGAGCGACTGTCGATTATGAGCTCGACGGACAGACGGCAGAAGTATTATGCTGAATGAGAGAAACCGGGTGGCATAAATACGACTCGTGTTTTTATGCCATTCTGGAAAGGCAAAGCTTGCAGAGACCGAGGATGAATCAGGGGGTCTGACTGCAAAGGGAAAGCAGCTTCTCCGGGCCACGGGATGACGTCGTGTCCTGATTTTGCGAGTGGTTACCTGCGTCTGTGTGTTAAGACTCACAGAACTGAAAGAAATAATAACAATAAGTTACCTTTACGGATTGTCAATTTTAAAACGTTAGAATGTCTGCTCTGTTCTTTTACATGGGTACTTTTGGGGGAAAAGGATTTTGGTAAAAGGAAATACATGTTTTTAGGTCTCGACGCAACCTTGCGTATCTCGGTTGTGAGCAATTTCGGCATGGGATAATTCGCTAACTTAGCAACGGAACCACGGAAACTGTCCATCCGCGCTGGGCTGTCGCTGTGGCGGAGGAAGAGAAGGGGAAGCCTGCGGCGGAGGACCTGAGTGCGAGCCGGCCGGGTCCTGCCCTGGAGGGCCGTTGGACGCGTCACCAAGCCTGCACCCGCCACGAACGCCGTACTGGATGACCCCGGATCACGACGATGGACTGACTGAAGCTAGGGGGAAACTACGTGACCAGCAAGCAGTGCCACCTGGGGACATGCATGTGAGGGGAAGAGTCAAAGCAGCTGGGGTGGGGGGGATGGGGGAAGGGGCACGGTCGGGATCTTGTTGCTTACTTTTTCTCTTTGAAGATTTATTTATTTATTGTAGAGACAGGGAGCAAGAGCGGGGGGAGGGGCAGGGAGAGGAAGAGAGAATCCCAAGCAGACTCCCCGGGGAGCGCAGAGCCCACCTCGGGGTGGGAACCCAGGACCTTGAGATCATGACCCGAGCCACAACCAAGTGCAGGATGCTTAACCGCCTGTGCCCCCCGGGTGTCCCAGGGTCTTGCTGTCTTTCAAAACAGTCCATACAGAACGATTCTACAATGGTATACACATGAATTAATACAAATAAAATCATTTTAAAATTTAAAAGAACTCAATCCTAGTGTCCTGGGACAAAAACAAACTCTACGTCATGACTCCGAAGTATGCACAGTGGCTGTATTTGAAAAACGGGTGTTAGCACATCTCTAGTTCATTTCTTTTCTTATTTTATTTTATTTTTTAAATTTATTTTAATTAATTATTTATTTTTAGATTTTATTTATTTGACACGAAGAGACAGAGATCACAAACAGGCAGAGAGGCAGGCAGAGGGGGAGGGGGAAGCAGGCCCCTTGCGAGCAGAGAGCCCAATGAGGGGCTCGATCCCAGGACCCTGAGACCATGACCCGAGCCGAAGGCAGAGGCTTAACCCCCTGAGCCACCCAGGTGCCCCTCTTTTCTTATTTTATATTAATTTGTAAATAATTTGTATAATTTAGTGTTTAAAAATGCATGTATTTATTTTATCTTAAGGAAAAATCGCATTTGTTAAATTTTTGGAATGGAAAGGCTGTTCCATGTCTAGAAATGACCCAATGCACGACTACCATCTTACTTCTTCTTACCGCAAATCAAAAATAACAAGATGTGAATCATTAATGTCTTCCTTTCAGAGAAGTTTTGAGTGGTTGTCGATGACCTTTCCAAACTGGGCGAGGGCCAGCTCTCTGTTTGCATGTAGATGGGCTTGTTTCTGCATAATCCGTGGGCCTATTTGTATTTTAGTATGTAATGAAAATGTCTCTGAAGTGACTCAGCTAGATCGCTTCAGTATTTAAGCAGAAACCACGGAACTAAATCACAACCCAACATATAAAAACGTCTGTGAAGTATAATCTTCATACAACTAGACTTTTTCTATAAAAATACGTTCACTCAATTAAAAAAAAAAAGTGTCTTTTTCCCCCCAGAAGTGTTTTATTTTCAATATCAAATTATCAGTTGACTCTGGTTTTGTGATATCACACTCTGGATGAGTGAAACCATATAATTTTTGAGAATACTTTATGTGTGGTTGTGCATTAAAAAGTCAAAGGCCCAAGAATTGCATGTCTATAAACCAGATAAACAAAATTTTCACTTGGAAAACTGCCTGCTTGTTTCTAATTCGTTTAGGACACAGTGTGAGTCAACCTCAGCACTAAAGGATTTCAGAGGACATGTCTTATAGAACTGAAATTATACTGCGTGTTTATTCTTTACTTGTCGTCCTCAGACATCAAAGGGCGCGTTGGCTTTTCCCTAAACTGTTCCGCTTCAACTGCTCCTGCTGTGAAGATGCTTGGAGAAGCCCCAGATGAAGAATTCTTCAGGACACCAGCTGCTTTGGAGCAAATCCATGCTCCGCTGTGACACGGACCGACTCCCAGTGATACCAGGCTCTGGCGACCGGTCTGCTGGTGAGAACGTCCCAGTGCCAGGCTCTGGCCTGCGGGATGTCTGGGTGCAGAGGAGCTCGGCGCCGGGGCTGAAACCCTGGGTGTCGGGAGGACCCCAAGCTAACTGTGGAGGAGGAGAGAGGTTAGTGCCGGGGGAGCCCCGGAGCCAGATGACCCCCAGGATGAGCAGAGCCCGCCCAGGGACCCAGAGCCTCTCACACCGGGGGGAGCCCACCGCGCAGGAGCCGGGGGGAGATGAACCCAAAAGCCAACTTATCTTTTTGTTCACCATGTTTGTTTATCCACCAAGTTCACCGAAGAGATCTTGTGAGGATAAAACGGCTCCAGACCTTGATTTCTCAAGCAGAGCTGGAAGGCGATGAGGATTTTCTAGGCCCAAAGTTACCTAGTTAGAAAGCTGCTGCCGCAAGCCTCCAAAAGCTGGCTGTTTGCTCAAGCGGGGCTGCTCTAGGCACGGGCTCCGTGCTGCAGAGGGGGTGCAGGTCCCGGGGGAGGCGGGTGCGGCGACTTACGTTCTGTGCAAACACCCCACCCTGCAGGGCCCGCGAGGCCTGGAGAGCAGGCCCCGACCTCGTCCCGCACAGACAGCGGGCGATGGACGCGGGCGCAAGGCCGGCGGGTGGAGGGGTGAGGGCGGAGAACAGAGGAGCAGGCGGGTGGGCCACGCCCTCGCTCCTGGCGTGCCACGGGCCCCAGTGTGGGTTCTGCCGCCGCACGGTCGTTTCTATTCTTGCAAACTAAACTGAGCTTAAAGCTGTTAAGAAACTGAGCCTGGGTTGCGCAGCTACTGACATGAGGGGGGATTTAGGCGGGATTTAGACCCACGTGTGCTGCTAAGGGTCTTGAGGGGCCCCGCACAGGCCGTGTGAGAGCCGGGAGCTTCCCCCATCACAGGCGGCGGCCGCACAGGGAAGCTGTGTTGGCCCAAGCCCAAAGGCTGCCCAAGCCCTGGGGCATAGTGCAGCGGTGAGAGGTGGGGCGGGCCCCCCCTCCTGCCAATGTGCAGCCCCGTGCCCTGCCTGCTTTCCTCCTGGTGGCATGTCGTGAGGACTTGGGGACTCGGCTGTGTCCGTGCCAGGCTAGGGCTCTGTCCCCCGTGCACGTAAGCGGAGGAGGCCTCCCGCCCTGGTTGGAGAGTCACCCTGGCTCCTGTCAACGTTTCACTGTAAAGGGATAACATTACCCTGTGAGGCCGGGAGCCTCCGAGTGCGTCTGCCCGGAGTAACAGAGGTAATACCGGCATGTGTGTGTATGTGTGTGTGTGTGTGTGTGTGTGAGCGTCTCGGACGCTGCGTGTGAGGGCTGGTGAGGTTGCCCGGGGAGGAAGTCCGGCTTCTCACCCCACCTGCCACGACTCCGCAGCGCCCCTGCTCCTCTGAAGCCTGGCGGCCAACCCAGGAGCAGGTGGGAGGGCTTGGGGACAGGGCCAGGCCTGGGCTACACCTCAGGCACGCCTGGGACGGGCGACCGCATGCGGGCTCCCACACGGAGCGCTTCCTGTTCCCAGATGTGGGCTCCTCCTCTGCCTCCTCCCAATCCCAAATTTGGGGAACTCCGGTGACGTCCCCGGGTCCAGGCACTTCGGGAGCTCACTTCCTGCCTTTCTATTTGCCTCGGGATCTCCTCCAAAGACACGGGGCCCTGCCAGGCAACAGGCAGGGAGTCCGCACCCCCAGAGGCGACCCTCGACCTGCAGGGACAGGGACAGGGGACCAGAGGCCCCAGCTCCTGTCCGTGGGTGCACAGGTGTCCCTGCAGGCAGCAGACCTGAGCGTGGCTCGGTAAGGCACCCGTGGTGACCTCCCTCCTTCCTTCCTCTCGTCCCTCTGTCCCCGGACCTCTGCGTCCTGTGTCACCCCTAGCAAGCTGTCTGCACCAAGCTCCTTCTCGGGCTCTGCCTTTGGGGGGTTAAAAGCCGGTTGACGTTTGTGTCCTCACACACCCCCTTCTCTGGGGAATCCGGGAAGCCCTTGGCCGCCGCGTGTCTTGGAGGGACGGAGCTCAAACCCCACAGGTCTCGCCCCAGCTCCGGCCGTCTGCCTCTTTCTCTTTCCTTCTTTGCCGGGAATTTCACATCCACGGCAACATGGACCACACAGAGGGGCAGAAAGCACGCACAGTGGTTTTGGGGGGAGGCTTCTGACACGAGG
This sequence comes from Meles meles, assembly GCF_922984935.1. Taxonomy (NCBI): domain Eukaryota; kingdom Metazoa; phylum Chordata; class Mammalia; order Carnivora; family Mustelidae; genus Meles; species Meles meles. The sequence goes on along the minus strand of NC_060077.1, from coordinate 94,912,328 downwards.
TGTGCCCCTCTGCCCTGCTTTCCCCTGCGTAGCTCACGTGCGGCCGCAAGCCCGGGCTAGCTGCACAGAGGGGAGCCGCCAGGGCATCCCAATGAACTCCCCAGAGTTGTCTCTCTCTGTCGTCTCTGTCGGATAAATGAAAGAATAAGCTTCATTGTGCATGAAACTCTAGGTGTTTTGGGGCTGTTTATGGAGCAACACCCATTCCCTAAAGTGGGTCGTTAAGCCGAAGCCCCGCCTTGCGGGGATGCCACGGGGATGCCACAGGCAGTGAGGAGAGCCCCTGCGAGGTGAAGCCTTGCCAGCTGCAGAGTATCGGGACGAGCAGCCTGTGATCCCCACGGCCGGGGCTGGGGTCCCTGTTGGTGCCTGCACGTCCGCCCCGCGCACACCTGCATTTGGGCTGCACCAAGTTTTCTCTGAGTAGATGCCATTTTTGTAGGGCATGTCAGTGGATTTCTTTTCTTTAAGCCAGAGGGTTCCTCACCAGCCCCTGACAAGTCAGCCCTGGGCTGGCCTGCAGGCTTGTGTGACTCCAGCTGCCCCTTCCCGGGCGCCTGCGTGCAGACGTCTGGGGACATCATAGCTCAGACTGTGCAAAGTCAAAGTCAGCATCTTCGCCCCAGACCTGCCCTCCGCAGACTCCTGCCCCGAAGAACTGAGCTGCCTTCCAGCACCACGTGTCTCTGAAGCCCACCCAGAGCCCCTCCTGTCTCCTTCTCTCATGGATCTGCCCGTGTCTGCACACACCCTCTGCCGGTCACGGTTGTCCAGATAGACAGCCAGAAGGATGGAAGGATGGACAGAGCTGTAGATACTGATGATATAAAAGGAGAGATTTTAAGGAGTTAAGTCCAAGGCTTATAAACAAGTCCGAAATGCACCTGGTAGACCAGTAGGCTGAAGGGCCAGGGAAGAAGAGATCTCGTGAAGGGAGCTGGCGGGCTGCCCGGAGGCAGAATCCGCCATTCTTGGGCAAAGTCTGTCTTTGCATATAAAGCCTTTGACTGATTGGACGAAGCCCACCACAGTATGGAGAATGATGAGCTTTACTCAAAGTTTGCTGATTTAAATGTCAATCTCACATAAAAAGCACCTTCGCAGTGACCTGTAGACAGGTGTTTAAACACACTTCTGGGGCGCCACAGCTACGCTGACACGTAAGTCACCATCGCGCTCGCTCCCTTCCATTGACTTGGACCAGCCCATCATTCCAGCTGGTTCAACTCCATTCGCCATCTGCTCTCCAGCCCCAAATCAGAAGATCTTTGGTCTTATCTGCACTATATTTAAGTCTTCCCTGCTAGGACAGACCGAATCCCTCGACCCGACACGGCAGCCCTCATGGTCTGCACACGGTTCTTCACATCTTGGTTCTAACCACGTGGCACCTCGGATGCCCTCAGCCATGCTCAGCCTGAAGTCCCACAGTGGGTCTCTCCTGACCCTGGGGCTTCTGGAGCCCGCCTCGCCGTGTGGGTTCCCTTCGTGTTGCCTGTTGACAGCTGGTCCAGCCCCTGCCTCTCCAGGAACACACGTGTCTGTCCGTGTGTGCGTCCGTGCACTCTGACGTGAAAACTTTGCCGCCCTTTCTGGCGTCTTTTCCAGAATTCAGGCCGGTCCCACTTCCTGCCGGAGGGCCTCCTTGCTCTGCAGGGTAGAGTGCTCCAGATTCGTTCCCGTCTCACACATGAACCTTCTTACCCGCTTGCTTCCGCACAGCCTTGCGGGGCACCGTCTGCTACTCACCCTTCTCAGCCGGCACGAGCATGGCACACGGCACATAGTAGATACTCAGTAAAGGCGTCCTGAGTAGGGGCGGCCCTGGCCGAAGGATCCTACAGTCTTCACGAGAGGCGCTAGCGTCCTTGGACGACACAGTTCAACGACCTTCCCGTTAAATCCCTCTGACTGTAACGGCAACCGAGCGTATGTCAGTAAACCCAATGGTGTGGCTTTCAGATCCTCAATTTTGGGGGAAATGGAAAGGCCCTGGTCCTCCCCAGCCAAAATATAAGTTTAATAGAGCATTTGTTTCCTGGGACCCCTGTAACGAGGCACCCCAGTGGGGGTGGCTTGCAACAGTGGGAACGTTGGCTCTCACCGTTCTGAGCTCCAGGTGGGACACCAGTGTGAGGCAGGACCAGGCTCCCTCCCGAGGCTCTGGGGGAAACCCTCCTGTCTCTCCCGGCTTCTGGTGGTGGCGGCCGTCTGTGGCGTCCCTTGTGTCATGAACAGCACTGCGGGCTCCAGCTCTGTGCTCTCATGGCCCTCGGCTCACCTGCACTTCCTCTCTGTGCCCAAGTCTCTCTCCCTCCTCCTGTGAGCACCCCCGGCACGGGATCGCGGCCCCTCCTTCTCCAGTGGGATCCCCCCCATCTGGATGGCATTTGCAAAGACCCTGCTTCCAAATAAGGCGGGATCCACAGGCTCCAGGGGTTAGGACATCAACACATCCTTGGGGGGGGGCACAGTTCACCCCACAACAGACTTTAACACAAAAGGTGGGTCTTTCTGACCCTAAATAATCGCTGCCATTTTCACTCTGGAGAAAGGGAGCCGGAGCCATCTGGACGCCACAGCAAAACGCTGTCCTCCAGACATCCTGGGTCTCGGGTACCCTGGAGTGTGGAACGATGTGCAAGGTCCTCTGGAAGCCTCTTCAGAGGAGGCAGCAGGTCCCCACCCCGACTTGTCACCCCCCAGCCAGTCCCCCCGCAGCGCACCCTGCCCTCGCTGCCGCCCATCCCCGACCCCTCCCCATCCAACAGCACCTGGCTTATTTTACCAATATTTGTGGCACCATATTTCTAGCCGTCAGAAAGGTTAACATCCTTCAGTGGCCGTTTAAGTCCTTGCTGCCTTCCGATAATACACTTCGCCTGAGCAAAGCACCCAACAAATTTCCTGCAACATTAGCTGCATTTAAAAGTATAATCTTATGCAGCGTTTTCTTGCTCAACACATTCCAGAATAATGGGGGAACGCGTGTATTTACAATGGAGGAAATAACACACGGTGTTTCACACTCCTTAGGATGCTTGTAATTATTGTGGGTACAAATCTGAAGGCAGGGCGGGGCGTGGAGCCGACCCCCAGATGTGGGGAGCACCTGCGCCGGGGGCCGTGACCGAGCCCCACGTTCCCAGAGGCTGAGGTTCCTCTAATGAGTGGATACGAGGCACAGGGATATTTTTAAGCATAATTACTCCAAGCGGAATGAAAAGGCTTAGCCCCATGACGAGCGCACCCCGAGCGCCAGCAGCAGTGGGCTTCCTTACAAGGCTGGCCTCGGTGCCGCGGAGCACGGGCTGCTGGGCCCATGGTTTGTGTCTGGGGCTTTCAGTCCGGCACAAACAAAACCACATAATTCCGGGCCCCTCTTCCAATACCTCTCAGTCGTTTTCGGCACCTTCGCTGTTTTTCTCTTTACTTTTCTTACAGAACCAAGCGTCGTTACGGAGGGTCTGAAGGCACATTAGTGTTTGCAATCTACCCATGCTTTTCTTTAATATTTCATCATTAAATAGCAAAATAACCTGATATGATCCTAATTTAGTGCCAATTACACTGCATTGATCAAAGTGACCTTTTCATACTGGAGCACGAAAATCAATCCTGCTGTAAGCCAAATGTCAGGGGAGGAGAACAACACATAATCCGTGACAATCAAAACATTACTTACAAATGAAATCACCGACGGCCCACGCGCCAAGGCAGTTTCTGCATGATGGGCGCCGTTTGCGTCTGCTGCTCTTGTGGGGGGTTTTCGTCCCCTACCGTCTGCCTCCAGACACCGTGGTGGTACGTTTCTGTTGCAACGACGATGAAGGCAAGTGGTTGAAAACAGGGGCTTGGTTCAAAGAAGAACCCCCGACGGCAGCTGATGTCCGTGATTTGTTCCAGAAACACAAAAGAAGGGCCCTCGCAGATCCCTCCCTGGGCCATGGCCTCGAGCCCCGCATGCGGCCCTGCGTGGACGGCTGTCCGGGGCAGAGCGCTGTTGGGGGATGGGTGTTTGGGGTGTGGCAGTCACCGCAGTTTTCAGTGTGCAACCTCAGAATCCCCTAGAATGGGGCACATCAGGCCAGTGTGATCGATCAACACATCCCCCCAGTAAGATCCCCGCGGGCATGATTCGACGGTCTCTGTTTCCCAGGACGCACCTGGCTCCTTGGGACACACTGGCCCCTGGAGGGGATGCTGATGCAGGGGTTCAACTCCCTGCACCTGCCATTTGTAGCAGGAGGCGGCCCTGAAAGCCTGGTGCCCACATTCTTCCCCACCACTGTTTACATGATTCCAGGCCAGTGTCTGGGCTCCACGGGCTCTCATTTCCTGACCAGTTAAACTGAGAAAGTAGTGACCGTCTTGTGGACTGGCATGTCGCCGGAGCAAAATGATTTGCCACCAGCAAAGCATTTAAAACAGTGCCCGGTGCATAATAAGACCTTAATAAATATTAACTTTTATTTAATATTTAATATTAAACATTAATATTGAATAATACATTACATTATTTTATATTTGGACATAAATTTATATGTGACATAAATTTTCACATTTATATAGTATAAATAAATACTTAATATTTAATATTAATAAGTATTAGAGCAAAAACAATGGGAAACGAATGAGTGTCCTTGCATCCTTGCATTAAGAAATAAGTAATCATCAAAAAAAAAAAAAAAAAAAAAAAAAAAAAGAAATAAGTAATCATCAAATTCATACATAACTTTAAAAAAACCTATCTGCGGGGTGCCTGGATGGCTCAGTGGGTTAAGCCGCTGCCTTCGGCTCAGGTCATGATCTCGGGGTCCTGGGATCGAGTCCCTCATCGGGCTCTCTGCTCAGCAGGGGGCCTGCTTCCTCCTCTCTCTCTGCCTGCCTCTCTGTCTACTTGTGATCTCTGTCTGTCAAATAAATAAATAAAATCTTTAAAAAACAACAACAACAACAACAACAAAAACCTATCTGGGACCTTACCTTCTGTGCCTTGAAATGTTGGGCCGGGTTCACTGTGCACGCCCGAAACACATTTGTGGCCAGTGGACTGCGGTCTTTGGAAGTCCTTTGACAAATGTGTCGGGCATTTCTTTCCAACTAAAGACAGGTCCTTGCTTTTCCCCAAATGTCCCCAAATCACAAACAGGGTCAAAATATCGGGACTGTATGCAGTACCCCATGCGGCCTGAGCTGACAGATGTCGCCCCCGATGTCTGAATTCCGCGGTGAGCGCGGTCTAAGGTAAGAGAAAATGTGACTGCATGGCCAGGACCTCAGATCGGGCCCTGGGGGCCTGGGAGTCGCTGCCGAAGGGGACAGAGCTTCGGTCCAAGAAGAAGGTTCCGTTAACGTAGGACTCTGAACTCTGAACTAACACCCTGCGGCCCAGAGCCACAGCCGGCTAACCCCAGACTTCCAGGAGGGAGCGAGGGTGGCGTGTCCCGCTCGGCCAGCTCTGGCGGGAAGCACAGCGACCCGAGGACTTCTGCTCTGTGCTGGGGGCTGTCCCCCTCCGCCTCAGCCAGTCCTGCTAAAGCCACAGTCTGCACCTGCCCAGGCCGCTGGTGGCCCCGCTGCTCCCCACCCTGCCTCGCTGCATCCGGGCTACGGTCCCAGGTCCCCCCTGAGCTGATGGAGCTGGTTCTGGTCCACAGCTCCCGAGGAGGGACATCCCGGCCACCCGTGGGGTCCCCAACACGGCGAGCACCCAGGGAAGAGCTCGGTGACATCCCAGCTCTGGTCGTGAGCCAGATCTGATTCATTTCACGCAGAGAGAGAATCAGTTTCCAGTTTAATTTAGAAGAATTGTGTGGGCGGATTGTTGAGGTGACTCCCTTTTTTTTTTAAACTTGTTTTTCAATGCAATTTGCAGCTTAACAGCCACACTATAAATGACATGATTAAGTTTTATATATTTCTGTATATTTAATGTATTTACCCAAATGCAGCTGTCATTTTGTATATGGTTTCAGATGCTTAGAGCTCAAGCAGCCATTTGTGGTAATCACACTTTCCGGGGGGAAGCTTCGTGTTTTCTTTCTTTTTTTCTTCCTCTTCTCTTTTTTTGTTTTTAGATAAATGCTCTAATACAAACCTGAAACACCCCAAAAATACATTGAAGATTTATATGTGAGCTTCAACAAAACAGTTTTTACTCTCACAGAAAATATAAGTATCCAAAAAAAAAAAAAAAATCAGCTCCAGGAAATTCCCTCTTCCTAATCTACCACTTGCGACTTCTCTGTCCCCTTCAGCATCTGTCCCAGCAGGACCAGTCCGGCCACTCTCCCCATCATGGTGGCTGGGCTTTCATGCCACTTGGAGGAGGCTGTTTGCAGGAGGCCGAGGGCCTGTGCTCGCAAGCCTGAGAAACACACTGGCACATTCCATTTTGTGTTCTGCTATCATTCAAAATAAAAAAAAAATCTGATTAAAAAACAATTCCAGTGAAGATTGTTTTTATAGACACAAAAACTTGTAGTCTACTTCACATCCCTTATGCTATGACTCTAATTAACCTTGTAATAAAACATGCAGAGGAAGAGAGAAGCTTTTAATCACCCACATGGTCCCTCCCTGCAAGCCAACCATTTGCACATCCAGATTCTGATTTTGTCAAATAAGTGACCTTTTTTTTTTTTTTTTTACTTTTATGAGGATGTTTTGGTGTGTGTAAAGAACATTACCAATCTTTACGAGACTGGACATATTTCGTGTGGCCTCTGTTATGTTTTCTGGGGCTCCCTGACATTCCAGTGTGAATGGGCATGTTTGGAATTTTAAGGAGAGGGTAAGGAGCGAACATAGTGGGTTATTTGGCTGAGAAGAATCACAGGTAGAAATGCTGCATGCTTATAAAGATATTTCTTATCATTTTTAAAGCAATGAATGCAGAGGAAATTTAAGAACAAACAAGGTAGGATTCCAGGGAGAAGATTGGGAAAAGGCAGTACCTGATACTCTAAGTAGATTGAAATCGTTGCAGACTTGAGAGATGCGTCATCGTTCCTATTTCTTAAATTCCAAGTTTCTCCAAGTCTCACTATATGTTCTTTTGAAATGAAATACCACCGAGCCTAGTTGGGCACTTTTTTCTTTAGTGGGGATTTTTTATTTCCTTTTTCTTTTTTTAAGCATGGCAAATTAGTCAGTTCTGCTGGACTGCCCAGCAAGAAGCCCGTCCATGCCTTTTTTATATTATGCTTATCATTCCACTAAATGCATTTAATAAGCTGATTTGAAATCCCTACAGATTTTTATATATAACCTGATGGTTTTTAGCAGCACTGTTTTTCTCTAAAGTTAGGTGTTTCTGTCTTGCTTTAAATGGATTTACTTCATACCGGTAAAATACTGAGGGGGATATTTGTCTCATGTTACATTTATTCTGTGTGTTCTTTCCTAGATGATCAGAAAACCTTCCTAAATTTAATTCCCACACACTATGTCTAACTAATCATTGTACAAGTAATAAATCATGGCCTATTAAAGAAACCAAATTTTCTGGACCTTAAGATTGGAAAATTATTAACCTAATTCTTTACAAATTGCATAGAAGATAATATCTGATAATCCATTAAGCACAACTTAATCAATGTCTTCCATCATAATGCAAAATGTGCTGATAAGCATTCAAGCTCTGTTGATTAAAAGGGTATAATGTAATAGTGCCTATAAAATTCAGATTGCTGGAAATGAATATCTTGCTAATGGAACAAGCCAGTAAATTAGATTCTCCTTACCCATTTTTAAATATATCTATGCTATGATCAAACAAGGGGCAGCAAAACCCCGAACCCAAGAAAACATGAGCTGTGTCAAGTTCACAACAGTATTTAAGGAGAATGATTTCATGCACCTCTCACTCTAGGAAGGGGCTTGCTTTAAAATGACCTAAACTTTGTGTTTCTCTAGACCACCTCTGAAATTAATTTACTGCAGGTATAAACATACCTTCATAGGCCAGGAGCTTCTGCATAGCCTAAAACAGACTAAATGATGTGGAAACAAATCCAAGGATTCTAGCAGTGTTTCATGACCCTGTGTTTGCTGGGTTGGTCCAAATTGTTTTCAAATGACACATTGCAACATGTAATTTTATTTCAAATTAAGAGCGTTTTTTTTTTCTGTACAATAGTTGATTTTTGTATAGTTGATGTGAAAAGATACATTAATTTTCAAACGCAAAATACTCTGTCCCGATTTCTGTAGCATTTAGTTCTCCCTGTATCCCAAGTAATTTTTCAGTTTTGCTTCAGCTAACAGACGTCCAAATATGTGTGCTTCCGTCTGTGTGTGACTCCACACCGTATATGTCTCTATGAAATTGCACGATTTATTCAGAGCGTAGTGATGTCCACATTATTTACACGGACCCTGAGGCCTCAGAAGTTGGTTTGAAGGGGAAGCGGTCATTTACATATTCCCAAATATGGGAAAAAACAGCGTGTAGATCTTTGCACGTACACATGTATCCATCACGGCTATTTAAGTGGAGATGAGTTTGCTAGCCTACTTCCTTCCCCTCCCTTAAATGTTAAGTTTTCTTTATGTGCACAAACACGAATATTTTGCCGTTATAATACATCATTGATCCAGATTTTGCAAATGCACTCATTTCTCTCAAATAATAAAGCACCGGCACGTGAAGAAGCAGCGTCTGTCCCCAACAGTTAAGGTTTTTATACAGAAGGACAGTAAAATCGGGGGAATGAGCGTCTGGCGGGGGATTGGAGACGGCGCCGGTGCTGGGGTCGACGTGGGAAGAGCTAATAACGTGACACGAAGCGGTTCTTTAGATGAACGGATGCTGTCTAATAGTCTTCCTTTTCAGTTATAAAAAGGTCTTCCAATCTGAACAGACAAAGCTATTCCAGTAGTTCTATTTGTTTAAGAAAATAGGTCTAAATTGATGAAACTAATCATTTTATACTAAGTGCTCTTTGTAAAGACAATTGCTGATTGCGTGCCCCTTTTGTAGCTGTAGCTGAGCCTCAGACGGTACAAAATAACCATCTTGCCAGTTGTCACAACTATTTGCTCATTCTTTAATTAAACATAATATAGAAAACAGTATAATTCACATCTAATTAGAAATCAACTTCTTTTGACGGTGAACTCTTCCGGAGCCGATGTTCAGGACCACGTTCGGAGATGATCGTGTCTGCCAAGGTTACTGATCTTCCTGGCCTGCCTCCAATTCATATCTGAGATCACGGCACCTATTTCTTGATTTTTTAAAAGAAATTCTGCGGCGCTGCCTCCCATTCCTTTGCGAGCGGGAATGATGTTGGTGTGAGTGCAGGAGACTCTGCGCCATCCAGGCTGATTTCATTAAAGTGTGTCTGATCAGGACTGTGAATCTCCTTTTGTACTAGAATTAAAACAAGCTTTTCCACTCAATAAAACAGATAATGAACGCCAAAATACGCCGAAATCACAATGACTTAGCACTTCCTACCTTCAGCAAATCACCGAGAAGGTTTTAAATGATTTGCAAGCATATGAATTTGATATTCATTTGTCAAGTCATTTCATATAGTAAATCCCTGACAGCCGAAGCAGTTGGACAGCCGTCTTGGAGGGGCGCATCCCCGCTTTTCTCACTGTCTCGTGCGGTAGGCGACGGCCACCCGCCTTCAAGATACAGGACATGGGACCAGAGAAAAAACATCTGCAGATGCCGGCCAGGGCGCGGAGAAGCCTCGACCTGTTTCTCTGCGAGCTTTCACTGAGCACCTAATCCGTGCAGATGCTCCGGGTTCCGGGCCCTGACGGCCCAGCAGCGTTTCCCAGGGAGCGTGCGCTCACAACCGCAGAGACCGAGAGATGGTGGCCAGGTCCCCTCTTGTCAGGGCTGCGGTGGGCACGTGCCCGTGGCACACGGCGGGTGAGGGAGGCCACCGTGGGAGAAGGCCTTTTGGAGGATGCTTGGGGTCATTTGGGATCTGTAGGACACGCAGGAGGAGAGAGCACTTTGGGGGGAGGCGGATGGGGAAGGAGGAGCCCTCCGTGCGAGGGGCAGGGAGGAGAGGCAGTCTCCAGCCCCGCCGGGCAGCGCGCTTCCTCGGTAATTTCCACTTAATGCTGGGTTTGTCTCCGCCGTCCGTTATTCACGGGTCTCCCCTGGATATCTGGCAGCCGCGGGGAAGAGTGCATTAAGCACAAATACAGATTATGCAACAATGAAGTTAGGGACATTAGCTCAGGCTTGCTTTCTGCAGCAAAAGGCAGTTGCGTCTAGAGGAAGGGGATCCGTACCCTAGTCTCAGCCCGGGAGTAGCCACGGTAACGGCCCGAAGGACGCCCGAGGCCATTGGTACCAGGGCTGTCCTTCAGCTGTGACCTGTGAGGGCACAGTCCTCGCTGGCCTCCGAGTCCTCCCCTGCAGCCCTCCCTCCCTCCCTCCATCTGTTGCTGCTCGCCACATTTTGGGTTTTTTATTTTGTGCTGTGTTCCAAATTCCTGATGCTGGAGAATTTGGCTGCTACAAACCCAAATCCTTTTCTTGGAGTGAGGAACTCCAAAGAAGGAAGGAGCCATCGAAACGCAAACGTGCCGTTGACCATGCCACTGATTCGCATTTTCCAACCTCATCTGCCTTTTCCAACAGCTCAGAGGGGAGGCTTTGGGGAGCACCAGGGTGGAGCAGGGTGGCCCCATGGTCTGTCCCAGCATCTCCTTCACAAGGGAGACTTAGGGAGACGTGGCCCTACCGCAGGCCCACTGCCTGGGAAAGTGCATGGGCTCCCAGGCCTGGAGGCTCCCGGGAGGACACAGCTTCCACGTGACCGCCGGTGGGAGGATGGGGCATCGCTGCCCTGAGCCCAGCAACCCCGGGGGCAGGCCGGCTCCGGTGGGGCTGCGAGGCCGCTCACGTGGACAGCTTCTTCACCTGTCCAGCGTGCAGACGGGACTGTATGTCTCCCTGGGGAGCAGGTTTGTGGGACGTGCCCACAGACAGGCATGCTGGCGCGGGGTCGCGGTGACCCCCCCGGCCCGCTCGCGTGTGGACAGACGCTTGCAGGTCTACTCGCAGCCACCCCGAGGGTCAACACGTTTGCAAGAGGGCAATTAGGAATGCAAATGTCCAGTCACCTCTGGCCGGGGTTCCAGAAGCAGACAAAACGGAGCCATGTTTCCGTGGGGTTGGGCTCCTGAGGGGACCCCCCGACTTGGAGAACTTTGTTTGGATGCCTTGGCTAAAGACGGTGGAACTAATCCCCACTTGAATGGGTGATTGTTTATTTCTGCTTAGCGTGAATCGGAGTTAATTGTTCTGAGTAGCCTTTCATGGTGGCTGTCCGTGCTCGGGCCATCTGCTGCGACGGCCCGAGGTCCCCACTTGTGGCTTTTAATCTGTGCTTCCTCCCTCGCCCAGGGAGGCTGGCCCTCGGAGTCAGCCCTCGCTGATTAACGGAGCCCACAGCGAAAGATCCCATTCAAAGTTGAGGTGGCGAAGAAGGCTTTGTTCCTCAGACTAGAAATACGGATTCTCGCCGTCGGCCATATGTTTCCACGAAGAGGAACAGCGACGACAGCGACCCGATCCTTGGTAAACACAGAAGTGACCCTGGGACGGGAACTGAAAGGGTTCCCCCTCGGGGACACACGAAGGAGGTTGGGGGCTTGGAGAGCTCTGGGTTTGAGGGTAAATCACTAGGATGCTAAGTGCTATAAAATTCTTTGCAGATTTTTAAAAATAATTTGATTGTATCAAGTTTTGTTTTGTTTTTGTTTTTTTTCCTCTGAGGGGAATAGAGATACTGAATTTTAAAATATAAACTCACTGGACGTGTGTACATGTTGACCGTGACTTCCGGCAGACTCCGTGGCCTTTCCTGCTGCGGCCGGTGGAGCTGTCCCGGGAGCAGGATCCAAGGAGTGCCACGGGCCCAGGCTCTGGTGGTTGGGGTCCGGGGTCCGGGGTCCGGGGCTGGGGGCGAAGCCCGCACAGGTTTGCAGGTCCCTTGAGGCAGGCCTGTGGGGCTTGCAGGACCTTTGTGAGGAGGAGCTCCGAAAGGCCCCTGGAATGGAAGGCTGAGTTTCTCACTCACCTGCAGAGACAGAACAGCCCATCTCAGTCCTGAGAGCCCAGAGGATTCAGGAGCCGGAGGAGCCCCAGGCGCTGGGCAGAGGCCACACTTGCCCATGTGTCCCCGCCCAGCTAGGCGCTCGCCCCACACCGTCCGCTGCCCAGGCTCAGGGCTCCGCCCTGTGATGTGCCCCCCATCAGGCCCCCGTGGCAAGCCCGGGCTGTTTCCTGTGCTTCTGTCCGGCTGCGAATCGGGGTTCCCATGACCGCACTTGATAGAACCCATGACGTGGGTTCTATCACTTTGCAAGAGCAACTCCCAGAACTCAGAGAAGCATTCATTTACCTTTGCTGGCTTATGAGAAAGGACGCCAGGGAGGATGCAGATAAAAGGACAAAGGGACACAAAGTGTGAGGGTCCCGAGAAGAGGCACCCTTCTCCCCACCCGCCAGGTGCTCACCCACCCCAAGGCTTCGAGCCTCTCCTCCAGGGCATCCTGGGGCCTACACTTTGCAGACAGGCCAGATTAAGTCCCTGGCCTTTGGGGATCAGTACAACCTCCCATCCCCTCCTGTCCGTAGCAGCTCCCAAAGTCACTTCCTTCACAGAAGCCCAGCTGTGGTTGGCTTGTTAGAAAGTCAAGACACCCTGATCACCCTCATCACTTCAGGAATGCTGAGGATTCTGGGCGCTCTGCACTGGGAACGGGACAAAGAACAAACATGTTTCTATTATAAGCACCCTCCCCCTTGCGAGGACTGCTACCGTGCTGGACTCTGGAAGGGGGGATCACTGGAGTCCATGGTGGGGCCGCAGACGGTCCGTGCTGGAGCTTTCTGGGTTCCTCGGCCCTGCACGGGAGCCCCCAAGCAGCTTCTCCAACCGCCTGACCCTCTTCCACACTCACACAGGGTCGCAGATGGGCCGAGCTGCTGGAACCCCTCTCCCCCTTTATGGCCAAATGCACTCGTCCCTGATGTCTTTCTCCTTCCCTCTCCTGGGCGCTGCTCCGCCCCTTGCTGCTGACGGACGTGCGATCCCCGCGGTTGGTCTGCGCCGTTCTCCATGGCTTAGCGGCGGCTTCAGTTCTCTTCACTTTACGCTTCCTGCTGAGACGATTGTGGCACAACGGTGTGTCATCAGGTGTACAAAGTACATACCTGGGGCGGCCCAAACGATGGACAGTTAATACTCATGGCTCTGGAGCTGAAGTCCAAGATCATGGCACCTGGAGATGGTCCCTTGGGAGAGCCTCCAGGTTAGCCGGCTCCGCTGTCCTGCCTTCTCTGCTCTTCCTTCCTCTCCTTGGGGCAGGGGGTTCTGATCCCACCATGGGGCCTCCCCCCTTGCGACCTCATCCAAGCTTTTGGAGGCTCCAAACCCTGTCCTCCAAATACTACCACGTTGGGAACCAGGGTTTGAACACGCAAACCTGGGGCAGGCACAGACTTTCAGACCACAGCACCCTGGTGATGGAGACCCTGGGGCACCTTCACTCTGCTTTGCTCTGAGGCTCCCCCCCTTGGTGTCTCGTCCTCACATCTCGCTGGAGAGCTTCCTTCCCGTTGGGTCCGTCCAGACGTTGTGAACGGACCCCTGTGAGTGAGCATGTGCTGTTGCATTTCTTGAAGGGTGTTTGAGTATTTGTTCACAGCGTCTCTCTCTCCTCCTGCCGCACGCTCCTCGAGAGCAGAGCCTGTCGGTGGGTTCGCACAGACAGCAGCTCAGGGCAGCCTTGCAGGAAGAACTTCTTGCTGGAGGCAGCAGCGGGCAAGGGCCGCTGCCGACGGTGGCTGGCGTGGTACTCTGTGCAGCATCGGGGCTCCCTTGGACAACGTCACTCAGTGCGAGGAAATGAAGCTCCGAGAAGTTAGTGAAGCCCCTGCCCCGAGTCATTGGAGACACTTGTAAAGAGACGGCGTGGTTCATATTCAGGGGACACTGACATCACACCGTGCAGCTTTGTGGAATCCTGGATTTCCCATTTTGAGATAAAACATGGCCTTTCCGTTGACAGCCTATGTGGTGTGGATACGGTGGGGCAGGCATTTGACCTTGTCCCGAAAGAAGTCTGGCCTTTATCTCAGCTCCTGGGAGGTCATCGTTCGCCTGGGAGCCTTGGAGTGGACACAGAGACAGAGCTGAACCCCATGAAGATCAGCCGACAATCGATCATGTCCAGGTCACGGGAGCCCAGGGACATTTCTGAGCACTGGGGCATGGCCAGCTTCCCGTCTGGCCATGCTCCACACACACACTGCTGCTCCCTGATGCTGGGAGTGACACAGCTTCGCCCCAGGGCAGGAGGCCAGAGGATCTCCGGCGTGGGACTTCCCTGAAGTCATCCTAGTAGACGTTCGTTCCCTTGCTTCTTTTCATCAAAACTCTGGAAGATAATCAAAGATGCGGAACAGACGAGATCACTGGAGATGTGAGTTAATGTGTGGCAGGCTGGTCTCTTTCAAGGTCAGTTTTCTTGAGGTTCACTCAGTACCTGGAAGTGTCGCTGGAGGCATGTCATAGGGCATGAGATCCCCAGAGGGTCACTGTGGTTTTCAGGCGACTTTCTGTAGAGATACGATTAGGGGCATAAACTGGAGTGTGTGTGTGTGTGTGTGTGAGAGAGAGAGAGAGAGAGAGAGAGAGAGAGACAGCCTATGGGGGACTGGGATGTCCCTCCGAGCTTCAAAACCCTTCTTTTGAAACTAATCTTTTCCAAATTGTGTCTCCAGAATCTCTCAAGGAGGGGATTTGTTCCGGTCAACTGAGGTCTTTTCGGTTTTATATGGAACACACACATACTAATACAAATGGCTACGGGTCTGCAGACACTTGAGACATCGTTCTGGGCTTCTAAGTTGCCAAAAGATGAGTGAGACCACCCGCCCGGCAGAGCCCTGTCTGAAGGACCTTTAGGGTTTGAGACACAAAGCACGTGATGAAAATGGTTGAGCGCCAGTGTCTGCTGGTGTGGACGAATTCACTCTTGGACGGCCCACACAACCACCGCGATGTTTTCTGTAACCCCGAGACCCAAGGGCGCCACACGGTGGGTGTGCACGCTTGTGCTTTCCTGTGTCTGGTGGGGACGCCAGGACAGATCTCCGTAAGCCTCCTTACCGATGCAGAGACCGAGGCTGGGAAGGGATTAGTGATGCGCTTGCTTGACAGCAAATAAGACCCAACACAGCCCTCCGCCCAGAAAGCCTCTTCCTCTGTTCCGTTACATTGTTTCAACACGCTTGTGTGCTCCCAAGTGTTTCCACGCGCAATAACAGCTGTTATTTACTTCCAACATTCTCCGCAAGGGACCCTCTGCTAAGTGTATGAATTTTATTTTATCTCCACAGACACCGTGAGAGGTGGGTATCTTCATTAATCCCATTTGATAGGTAAAGAAATTGAATGAAAAAAGGTTAACCTGCTGGAGTGGACGTTAGAAGTCAGTTAAGAGGCCGACAATTTGAACCAATTCAATCAGTTGGAGTCCAGAGCCTCTGGCGTGTGTGCAGCCCCCGCTGTCTCCCCTGGTCCGCTAGGAGATGGTCTGGGGTCTGTGACAGCGGCAGGGGCATGGCGAGGAGCTGGCATCTGGCCTCTGCCTTCCCCGGGATTTGGAGCTCCGGGGCCTCGACCGAATCTGCCTGTGGCCACCCCAGCTGACGTCCCTCCTGCTGTTAAGCTGCGGTCAGGGACAGTGGCCTCTGACTGTGGTTATCTGAGGGGACGGCCACCTTCCAGAACCTTCACCCATGACCCTCCCGGATACGGGGCCCTGTGCAGGACCTCAGACACGCACTAGAGACATGCTTTATTGCTTTATTTGTTTCTAATCTGGACAGAGGCCCTGCCTGGCCTTCGGTGGCGGTTTTGTCCAGTTGGGCATTTTTGTTTTCACCGTAGCTGCTTATTTTTACTGCTTTATCTTTGCCTTTTATTGAGTAATTTTTTTCTAGCTTACTTTACCTTGTTTGTTTGTTCCTCTCTTATCTATAACTTATCCCTGGGAAATAAGAAGTGACAGTCTGAGATTTGAAGGCTGACCCTGGCGACACAGGGAGGGCTCGAGGCTGTCTCAGTGGTTCTGAGTTCAGCAGAAGCCCCACAGTAAGCAGGTCCCCTATAGCCCCCCTGGGGAAGCAGCCGGCTACAGCACTTCTAGAAATTCCACAGCAAGGGTACCCTGGAATCATTCACGCTTGTGGCCTGACACCATGCCCCCCTGACAAGGGGTGGACCCCTGTGTTCCACGTACAAACCCTCTGCAGCGGCCGAGCTGGTGCGCTCCCCGTCTCCAGCCTCGCCAGGCACAGCCCCGTCTCTCCACCCCTGACCGTGGCCGTGTCCACCTTCCGCTCTGCCTGTCCCCCTTGGGCACCTTCTCACCTCACACACTCGCTCTGTGAGTCTGCCCCTGGGGTTCCCGCTGTCCCAGGAGACTGGGGGCGTTCGCAGTGCATACGTTTGTACAACTTCCCAGTCCCACACTTGCAATCCGATTCTCCCGGCACGGATTTCACTGACTTACCAGCACGGACCGTAGGCCATAAGAGAAATACAAAGGGTAGTCAAGACGTGAAGAGGAAAGAGACGTGTGCACCTACTGTGGAGGGTAGGCTCGAAATCGTGATGGACCACCCCACCCCCCCGGCTCGCGGACACAGCACTGAGCTCTGTCCCCCTCGGCGTGACATTGTCTCCTGTGTGCAGATTCCTCTCTTCTTGAGCGGACACCAGTCATTGTGTGGGGGCCCCGTCAATTCCCGGGTGACTTCGTCCGAACCAGGACACGTATGAAAAGACTGTTTCCAAAGAAAGCCCCATGCCGAGGGCGTGGGTGGGCAGGGTTTGGGGGGGGATGGTTTTCAACCCCGTCCGAAGGGCTAACATAGGCGTGCGTTGCCTAGAGGCGTGCTGCCCTGGAGACGTTGCTAATGATGGAGTCCTTGGCTCTCAGAGACAGCAGTGATGCCGGGAGCTGAGCTGTGTCGTCTGAGGGACAAGGTGGCTTGCTGCGGGCTACACAGTCATGGTCTTGAGACCCGGAGATGGACGGGCTGCACGTTCCCAGCCCCCCACTTCCCAGCTCTGGGGGATGGGCAAGTCACTGCACCTCCCTGAGACCATGTTTCTCCAAGTAGAACTACTCAACAACACCTATTTCAAAGCTACTGTACATTGGGCATGGCCGTGCCCTTAATAAACAGGTTGATCTTTCACGGGAGGCAGCTGATTTAGTGGGACAGGGAAACATGTGGGAGTCACAAAGGGAAACAGACGAGTGGAGAACAGTTTCTCCTGCTCTGGCAGAGCGGTTAGGTCACCGCCAGAGGAACAGGAGGGGTGACAAGTGCGCCGAGCCTCTTGAGTTGCCGGTGAGGGTCCCTGCTCCGGAGCGAGCGTGAGAAGAGAGCAGACGGGAAGACCGCGGGGCATGTTCGGGCAGTGACTGGAGAGTGTGGGGCGGGGAAGGTCGGTCAGTGGGGAGGTGCAGAGCCCCCCGAGGTCAACTCTTCTGGGTGCGGGGGCAGCCCCAGGATCTGAGGTCCGCGTTCTGGAACACGAACTGGGCTCCTCGGAGAAGTGGGTGGGGTAGAGAGAGATTTACCCAGGAATCAAAGTCCGCTGCTTCGGGCGGTGGTGCTGGGAGAGGGAGGACCTGGCAAGAAGCAGAGACCGTGTGTCCACGGGGCGACGGCGGCCAGCCTGCGGGTGCGCCAGGGTGGGCGTGGGAGAAGGACGGACAGGACAGCTGTATTCGAGCGTGGCGGGCCTGAGGCTTGGGGCGGGAAGACACGTGAGCCCAGCCCGGTCCATGTGGACCAGCCCCCTTCCTCGGAGCGGGGATGCTAATCCACCTGCCAGGAAGCAGCGACTGAGGAGGGGTGACGAGGAGGGAGGGGTCCTGTCCAGAGGATGGACAGCAGAGAGCGCTGGACGCCACAAGGTCAGGCTGGCTTGGGGGCCCCTGAGGCGTGATGGGGGTCACCAGCCTTCCTCTCCTCCCGTCCAGGTGTTAGAAGCTATCGTGTACGCACATCTGAGAACAGTGTGTTCAAAGTAGCCGGCGGAGCCTGGACACGGAAGATGGAATCGCTTTCTGCGGTTCAACGGAGCTTGGGGATGCGGCAAGCCTTCCTTTGTGTTTCTCATTTAAACAGAGCCTGATTAGAGGCGAGCCCCGGGGCAGGCGGGTGGCCTCCGTGGAAGGAGGGTGGAGGCCCGGATCTCCCCGAGCGCAGTGGGGGCCCAGGGCCGTGACCTCGGCCGCGTGGGCAGCTCCCCTAGCGCCTGGCCGGCCCTCCTCACCCTTGGGAGCCAGGCAGTGCCCACCCTGTCCCTTTCTCGTGCGTGCCCTCCCGCCGCGGCCTCGGCAACAAAGCGAGTGTGTGCAGACGCGAACTCACCCCCGCGACAAACAGCGAGCACCCCCTCTTCTCTCCTCTCCCATGACTAAGCGATTACGCTCTCCCCAACCAGAGAGACAGATGAAGCGAGTTTATTAATAAAAGTCCCGTCAGGAAGGTTGGAAATGAATGATCAGTGAAATCCACTCCATTTTCCTTATAGACAGACCCCCCTCATGGAGCGGCATCTGTGAAGGGCAGGAATTCCCGAGAAGGTTGGGGATGGAAGCATCTGGAAGCTGTTTGCGATATGGATTAGGAGTCAAGCTGCACTCAGACACCGCCTCCAGCCACACAGGCTCGCTCTGCGGAGGGGAAATGTGCTGATTGTTTACAGTGCTACTTCTCCCTTTGCCTGTTATCTGTTTTATTTCTTCCTCGGTTCCGCCCCCCCGCCATTCATGTGCAATTACGTCTGCACAGATCCGCCAGCTGTGGGGCTTGGGAACCACGCTCACCTCGCAAGCTGTCGGCCGAGCTGCCAGGAAGGAGGCCGGCCCGCGCACACGTGTTTACATCTTCTTCCGATTTGGCGTTTAGCAAAAAAAAAAAAAAAGTGTGGTTTTCTTTCTTTTTTCTTCTTCTTCTTTTTTTTTTTTTTTTTTTTTTTTTTTACTATAGACTGGCCAGAGTAAGCAAATGAGAAGTGTGGGCATTGAAGACACATCCGCGAGCGCACGGGCCCAGCAGCACACGCACGTGGGCGTCACCGGCACACACACATGCCTCACACACGCACACGCTGGTGCTCTTCCCCACGTCCAAGGACAGAGGCTGTTGTTTTCTTGCATGATTTGTGCATCTCTTCAAGACTCCTGCAAATTGGATTTTTAGGTCTCTGATTTCTACATCTGGAAAACATTCTCCGGGGGCCTTTTTATGAATGTTGCTGATCCCATAATTTGTGAAGTATGATTGTTCTGAGACAATACTGGTCTCTTTGATAATAACAAAATGTTTCCCATTTTTCATAAATTACTCAGAAATCATTATAACCCATGAAATTCGTCTTCCCTAAGTTAGTGATAGGACTTCTTGCCTTTGCTCTGTAAGGAGGAGTAATCACAAATGCGATTTTACCTTTGACATCAAACAGCAGCAATGAGTGAGTCGACTTGACGGGAGGTCCATGCTGTGGGGCGGCCGGAGGCCAACGTGGGAACAGGCCACCTCGGTGCTGGGCAAGAGCCAAGGAGGGGCCCTTGGGTGCACGTGGTTCTGCCTCTTCCTCTGTGGGTGACCTTAGGCAAGGACACTCCACATGCCCCCTGTGAACACCGGGAAAAGGGTTCAGCCTGTTTTTAGTGCCTGCTGTTACACACACCAAACTGTCCTGGCATTGGCTTCTCTCCGGCCCAATAGCTCATTCGCATTATTTTTATTTTTTTTGTCCTTTCCTGGTTCCGGAGGTTAGAAATCCTGTGTGTGAGTCTTCCTGTCTACAGTTGGGATCTGCAGGTTTCCTGTAAAGGGCCAGTGGCAAATGTATTAGGTTTTGCAGATCACAGGGCCTCCTTGGTAACTACTGGACCCCTTCATTGTCATGCAAAGTGGCCTTGGACAATATATAAATGAGCCACTGTGGCTGCGTGCCAATAAAACTTTATTTGCAAAACAGGTGGTGGCCGGATTTGGCTCACAGTCCCCACAGCTGGACTAGAGAGATTTTTCTGGGCACTGAGCAACTTCTATGGAAATCATGAAGACTATTTATTTTAGATATTAAAAGTCTGCTTGTTGCAAATTAGGAACCCCACAGTGGTACAGCCAGAGTATTTGGTGTCCTAGCCAGGTGGTGCCCTGGCAACATTTTCTGTGCCCCGGGAGCAAAGCAGAGACCATCTCTTCCCCTGAAAATTATTTTCTCACTCTTAATAGTCAATACAACTCATTTATTTCCTATCTCCTATAATCTTTCTGGGAATAAGATGTGACATCCAAACTTTTAGATGCGTAAGACACAGCAAAACGTAACAAGTGATATTCGCAGTCACACGAGGGTTCGTAATTTAGTTGTATCAATGAACATAAACGAGACTGAAAGCAAGGACTCGTGTGTTTTTATTATTTTTATTTCTTTTCTTTTTTTTTGTTAACTGTATGAGTGAAAGTTAAATGACATGAAATGGATGGTTGCATTGAGCAAATAACTAACCTAACTGGAAGGTTGGTAGAGCTCGGCCACGGCACAGATCATTAACGCAAAACCCGAACGGCTCCCTAAAACTTGCATTTCTAGAAGTTTTGCTTAGACAAGCAGACGTGTGAAAGAAACCGACTTACATCTTTAATATCAGAACACAGAAGTCAAGATAATTTTGAAGGTGGTGGACCTGTTGCCTTTGAAGAAAATACTTATATTTTGAAGATACTTTCACAGACAAATTTGGTTTCACCTAACTTATCGCTGTGCAGATCGCCGGATTTTTAAAACGTTAACAGATTGTAAAGCTGACCGGTGTCTCAGGTCAGACACGTACCCTGCAGCTCGAGCGTTTCTGCCGTCGTCGGTGTGGCTCGCGGGGCAGCGCGTGTGAGGGCGGTGAAGCTCCGGGACGCCCAGATCTATCGCCCAACAATCAACCACCACACTCATACTTCAGCAAGCATTCCTTTACTCACTCGCTCAACAACCTCATTCACTGAGGCCCGGGTTGGTGTCAAGAGCCGTGCTTCTCAGGTGATACGACATTAAACCGGATCGCGGCGAGGGAGGCAGGCACGCCCGCGGTTTGTGTTGCCGGTTGGGAAATGGGCACGCAGAGGAACGCACGGGGGTGTTCAGTCAGCAGCGGTGACGGACGGGGCACTGACAAAGACCCGTCGCCAACGGTAGTGACAGGGAGAGCTGGGGGTGCGCGGCGCTGTTTATCTACCGCAGAACCAGAGAGAAAGCTGTGTCGAGTTCCCGTCCTGCCTGGGGAACCTCCCAGCCGTCAGCATCAGACACGAGGAACCGATTTTTCAGGTGACACTCGGACGATATCAGCTGCCAATTTGGGCCAACATACAGCTTCATAACTGACGGACTTTTAGGAACACACTCCTGTTTTGTAAACTTCAGCGAAGCTTCACTCTCTTTGCAGTGAAATCACACGAAGGGGACCAGCGTTTCTGCAATCGTGACGCTGACGGTGAGCACTGTGTTATTCCATCGTTCCCCTTTGCTGTGAATGATGTCCTCTTTGTCACCTTCCCTCAAACGCCCATCCCCCGCATTCCCGCATTTGTCCATTTATTCATTCCCTCAACAATCAATTTTTGTTGAGCAACAAGCGTGAGGCTTCTTCTGGATAGTACAAAATCGAATTCCTTACTATCGGATGCTCAGAAGCAGGCACAGTGGTTGCTGGGTGCAGGGACGGCCATGTGCACACCAGATCCTCAGCCTCAAAGAAAAGCACCAAATCCAGAAAGGAAAGACTTTTCTGCACTAGAGGAGCTGTGTAGCAGGCTTACAAGGTAGCAGTTTGCCGGTTTGCCGGGATGGACACGTGTGGCAGAAAGGTCCTTGGAGGAAAGCACACAGAGGCAGCCTCAGTTTGGGTTTCTACCTCACTGAGCATTCCTGCAGCCGCGGTCTGGCATGCATGGAACCATGATTTCTGGAGCACACTGAACATTACTGTTAATATTTTACATCGTTCTCCATCTACTAATGTGATTTACATTCCCCCGCTCTTCTTAAAAGATCACGAGTGTTCTGTTTCCAAGGTGTTGATCTATACTCTTACAGTATCACTTAAAGCAATAAAAATTAGGCAGTTGAAAAGTAACAGAGTAACCAAGGAGCGGTAGGCTTTATTGGCTTATGTAAATGAGAAGTCCAGAGGGACGTGACTGCCTCCTCCATGTCCTCTCCCCAAGGTGACCGCTCCCCGCCCCCCAGCTGCCTGCTTTGTTGCTGCAAGATGGCGGCCACGGACCGCACGCATGCCCAGCAGGAGAGACCGGTTCGTTTACTATGTCTTGCAAACATTTTGACAGTCATTTGGGCTTAGGCTTTATGACTAGGTTTAAGCTAATTATAGCAGCAAGTAGGCCAGCTTGTGGGAGGGAACAGATCTGGACCTGGTTGCAGAGCCGACCTCCCAGGACCACAGGGCTCCCGGCAGAAAGCTGGGAAGGGGACGGTGAAGAAGGACCCACCAATGTTTTCTGGACCAGCTCGACATGCCAGCCTTGTTTTGTACCACCTAAGAAAGGGTGAATGCTTGAAATGAAGGAATTCTATCATCTGGTTACTTTTTTTTTAAAAAAGATTTATTTATTTGACAGAGAGAAATCACAAGAGAGGCAGGCAGAGAGAGAGGAAGGGAAGCAGGCTCCCCGCTGAGCAGAGAGCCCGATGTGGGACTCGATCCCAGGACCCCGAGATCATGACCTGAGCTGAAGGCAGCGGCTTAACCCACTGAGCCACCCAGGCGTCCTATCATCTGGTTACTTAAGCAGAATTTCTAGAGCTGTTTGTGCTATAACTAAGGTGTCGATCAAGAAAATACCAGCTCAGGAAATGCCTCTTCCATATTCCCCTTGCTATAAGTTTTACTCAAAATCCTCTACAGCGCCTTCCTGGGAATGTGGTTATACATCACCTGTAAGTATCCAGTACGCCGATGAGCACACACAGCCAGGTCTACCCCAAAGTTGTTGCAATTTCCTTTAAATTCTTTACCTTTGCTGTTTCTAAGGGAAGACCGTTAGGAAACGGCAAAGTGACAGTCACATTTATGAAATTTAATGACAGCCTGAAAGGCCTTTGAAAATTGGTGTAGAGGAAAAAAAAATCCTCCTGCCCTCTTATATTTGACAGCACTTCTAATGGCTTTAAGCAGGATGGGATTGATCATGCTGTGTTTTAGAATTTATGTTGCACTTTACGTTTTCTAAATAGCTTACAACTATGAGTAGCTGATTAGAGAACCCCATGCGATAAGTCAGAGTGAGGAAACTGAGGCCCAGAGCGTTTGTGAGAGCTTCCGGACGTCCCAGGGTCACTGACCTGCTAACACACTGTAGCCGGTTGTGGCACTTCAGTTTTCTACGTTAACATTGGTCCGGAGGTGTGGAGACGAGGCGTGCTCACACGCACACACACAAGTGCACATGGAGGCACACACACAACACGTATGCGCACGCACACACGGGCACACACACGGAGTTTGATTCCTGATTCGTTTCTTGTGAAGCCAGCACGCAGCATCCTGAGTGGTATATTCTAGGGAAACCAACAGGAAATGATCCACAGGCTGAAATAGCAAATGATCGACGGCCCCGTGAAGCACGATGTCTGGGGACGAGCGATGCCGGTACTGGTTTACTCAGGATTTAGAAACGCGTGTACCCACGTCTCTCCATCTTCGGCTCACTGGTCCTCAGTGCGTTGGGCTTGGACCTCCTCGTGGTCAAGGAGCCTCAGGAAAGCCAGACTACGTATTTTACAAAATCATGCAGAAATAAATGAAATGATTCCTTGTCCTGTGCTTTATTCATCAGAATAGAAAATATTTCTCAGAGCACTCTCAACAAATGTTTTTTAATGACTGATTAACCAGAGTTGAGTCACAAACTCACACTTATGCCCACTGAGTCTCCTGAAAGACAACTGGCCATTGCGTCTGATGGAACAAACTTGACCTGCTCCTATGCTGGGCTGACCTTGGTGTGGGTCTGGTTTCAGTCTGGGCTGAGGCTGGACTGGGTCTGGTCTGTGTCTGGTCTGGGGCTTGTCTGGGCCTGGGTCTGAGCAGGGATGTTTTGGTTCTGGGACAGCTGCTCTAGGCTGGGCCGTGTCTGGGGTAGTCCTGGGCTGGGTCTGGTCTGTGTCTGGGCTGGGACTGTTCTGGGGCTAGGTCTGGGCTGAGCTTGTCTGATCTGGGTCTGGCCTGGGCTGGAGCTGGGTTGGGTCTGGGCTGCCTTGTCTGAGAATCTCGGCAAAGCCAGAGAACAATTTCAGAACCAAGCCAGGCTGGAGCCCGTCCTCTCACCCTCTCTTCCATTATAGTGCGAGCGAATATTTTCTCAACTTTATTCTCCATCAGAGTTCTCTCAATGTGAGATTCTGTCACAATTTCATACCATGACCTATGTGCACGGGGCTAGTTGTTAGGACTAGAGAAATTTAGGACACTTCAAAGTCATTTTACAAATAATATGCATCACACAGAGTTGTGTACCTAGAGCAGACCTTACTCTAGACTTTGAATTTGTTTATGCTCTGTTGTGTTATTGGTGGGTGCTGTAAGTGTGTAACACAGCACGCGTAGCTCTGGAAGCTGTAGATCTGAGACAGACCTCACTGGCACAAATCAAGGCATCACCAGGGCTGTATTCCTTCTGGAGCTTCAGAAAAGAACGCATTTTCTTGCCTTTCACAGCTCCTAAAATTTGCCTGCATTTCCTGTCTCATGGCCGCCTCCCAACTTCAAAGAAAGAAACACCCATTTGAGTGTTTCTAACTCATGTTGTTCTAACCCTGACCCTCTGCTTTCCCCTTCCACATTTAAAGACCTGTGATTACATGAAACCAGAGGAAAATCCAGAATAATCTCCCTATCTTAAGGTCATCTCATTAGAAAACTTAATCCCATCTGCAACCTTAAGTCTGCTTTGCTATGTAGCCTACTATACCCGTAGGTTTGGGGGATAATAGTAGGGACGTCTTTAGGAGGGCATTATTCTGTCTAGGACTTTTACTATAAAACCTAAAACAACCATTAAAACAATAGAACAAAGGGTTACAGCTAATAAATCAAGAAAAATAAAATTATAAAATACACTATATTCCTTTAACACATAGGAAACCAGATAAGGAAGTAAACAGACAAAAGCAAACAAGAGGGCACATAGAGAAAACCCTGGCAAGACCAATAATCCGTGAAATGGGATTGAGCTTAGCAAACAGAATGAAAAGCCAGTGACTCTGAGATTAGATGACAAGCCCTCCGTCCTACACACACACAATAAATTTAAAGACACAAATGGATTGAAAATAAAAGGATGGGAAATTATATACCATGTTAACACTGATTAGAAGAAAGTTGGTGTCTGTATGTAAATATGCATTAGATGACAGAGAAAATGCTGTTATTGGAAAAGAAGTTCATTTCCTAGTGATCAAAGTCCTGTTGAACAGGAGGACATAGCAATTCTAAACATTTATACACCTAATAACACAGCTCTGAAACGCAGGAAGCAAAAATCTCCTAGCACGGCAGGGAGAAAGGGACACATCACAATTAATGCTAAAGATTTCCTTACCCCGTCTCAGTAGCTTCTAGAAGAATCTGACAGAAAATCAGGAGGGGCTATAGAAAAATCGAGCGATGCCATTGGTCAACTTGACCTCATTGTTGTTAAGAGAACATCCCACCACCAACAAAGAACACACATTCTGCTCAAGTGCACAGGGAGAATTGGTTGGGGCAGACTCCAGGCCGGGCATAAAAGAAGCCTGAGCACATTTAAAAGGGTTCAAGTCATACAGGCTGGTGCTTTGCAACAATGGGGTTGAATTAGGAATCAATAACAGGGAGAAGTCTGGAGAATTCCCAACGACCTGGAAGCAAACGACACGTTTCTTTGAAAAGCCCATGGGCCAAAGAAGAAACCGAAATGAAGACTGGAAATGCTAGATGCCGTATATCAGAATCTCAGGTAGGACGCACAGCATCGTGTGTGTGGCATCGTGGGCGAGCGCTGGAAACAAAGGACGGTCTCGACGCGTTGGCCTCAGCTTCTGCCTCAACACAGTAGAGGAAGAGCAGCGAATCAGACGCGATCGGGCACGTTCAGGGTGGTATGGCCATAGACAAGAGGAGCGAATCAAATTGAACGTATGCAGAAGACACGAAGTAATAAAGATTAGGGCTGACATCAATGGAACAGAAAACAGAAATACAACAGAGAAAATCAGTGGAACCAAAAACTGGTTTTTTGAGAAGATCGATAAAATTGATAAACCTCTAGACAGAGCGATCAAGAGAAAACAGCACAGACAATTTACCAATATCAAGAATGAGAACATTGACATCACCAGTTTCCATGGATATGAAAAGAATTATAAAGAAATGGAAATAACTCTATGCCAACCAATTTGAAAACCTAGATGACAACCAAGGTTGGCAACTTCACGAGAGACACTCAAGAAGCTACCAAATTCTCACTTAAGAAGAAACAGGACACCTTAATAGCCCCATGCTCATTACAGCAATTAAACTTGTTTAAAAAAAAAAAAAAAAGACTTTCCCACAAAGAGAACTCCAGGCTCGGATGGCTTCTCTGGTGAATTCTGAGAAAACACTTAGGGGATGAATGCTGCTTTTCCCATCAGCTCTCCCGTGAAACTGAAGAAGAGGGAATATTTCTCAACTAATTTTTTAAAGCGAGTTTTACTCCAATATCAAAACCAGGAAAACATATTTCATCCTCCAACCAGCATCCCTTGTGAACATACATGTAAACATTTGAAACAAAGTTTTGGTAAATTCAACCCCAAAATATAGGCTAACATATCAAGATATGGTGAGGTTGATCTCCAAATGCAAGGTTGATTCAACATTTGAAAATCAATCAATTAAACAACTGAAGGAAATTTACGTTATTATCCCTACAGAGAAAAATTATTTGACAAAATACAATATCCATACTTGATAAATTCTCTCAGCAAATTAGGAATAAACGTCCTTGATAAACGTACCTTGATAAAGGGCATTTATGAAAAATTTCAGCTAACGTGACACTAAATAATGAATGACCAAGTGCTTTCCCACTAAAATTAGGAACATCATTTATATTCAGCCCTGTACGAGGGGTTCTAGCCCATAATTCAAGAACAGAAATGAATGGCATCCAGATCAGGAAGGAGGTAGTAAAACAGTCTCTATTTGTGGTCAAAATAAGCTTCTCTCTATAAAATCCAGTCACAGAAGCACATTCTGGCGAGGATCGGGAGCACAGAAACTCTCACTGGCTGCTGGTGAGAGCGTAAGATGGTGCGGCCACGTTGGAAGGCGCCGCGGCAGTTCTTCTAAACTAATTGTACTCTTACCCTACGACCCAGCAGTTGTGTTCCCTGGTGTCTTCCCAAATGTTTTGAACATTTATTTCCATCTAAAAACTTGCACATGGATACGTACAGCCATGTTATTCATAATTTCCAAAATTTTGTAACAACCAATATGTCCTTCGCGGGCTAATGCACAAATAAGCTGTAGTATGTCCAAACGATGGAGTGTTATTCAGCACTAAAACGGAGGAGCCACCCGGCCGTGAAAAGACACAGAGGGAACTGAATGCAATCCCTAAGTGAAAGAAGCCAGTCTGGAAAGGCTACCTACTACATGATTTCAACCTTAGAACGTTATAGAAAATGCAGAACTATGGAGAAAATAAAAGGATCCTCGGTTGTTGGTCCTGGAAGGAGGGGGCAATGAGTAGGCATGGCACTGAGGGTTTTTAGGGCAGTGAAACTGCCCCTTGTGACAGTCTAATGGTGCATGCGTGTCCTTGCCTGCTTGCCCAGACCCCCGGGATGCGTACCACCAGGCGTGAACCCTACTGCAAACTGTGGGCTGATGACGACGTATTGATGTAAATTCCTCGACTCTGTCACGTGGACTAGACCGGTGGGAGTGTGGCTGATGGGTAAGGTCTGCGTGTGTGGGGTCAGGTGCGTGTGGGAAATCTGTCGTCCTCTCGAGGTCGCTGTGAAACTGAAACTACTCTGGAAAATGAACTATTTAAAATGTCAATATTTTTCAAGAAATCCACAGTGGGCAGGTGTCCTTGAGTCCTTCAGTCAAACTCTCTCATATTTGACCTTTGAATTTAGGTAGTTTTTTTTTTTTTTTTGCAAGAATAAAAAGCTATTGACTGAAAGGTTATATAGTGTAATTGAGATTTAATTAGGCTTACCATCATTGCAGCCATAAACAATACTGTGTCTGTTCTACAAACTTTTTTGTTTTTCCTCTGTCTTTGTGCGACCTCAGAAAGTATGCTCCTTCTCTTAACACAGAATCATCTGCAGTGACGTGTTGCTTTAAGCACCGCGGCCCGGCGCGGAGATGCCGTTGTCTTGTGAGGTAACCTGTGCGAAGCCTGGCTCTGCGGCTCCGGAGACTGGCTCAGTCCTCTCTCCACAGCCTCCCAGGTGCCTGCGGCCTCTCTTGCAGACGCTCCCGCCGCCTGTCACCACGCATTAGTATATTATTGCCTAAGTAATGGCGCAGGGACTGGGGTATAAGAAAGATGGATAATTTACAAAGAAAGTCGATCAATACATAAACTGTCCCTAACCAGCTCGAGAGCTGGCAGAATGACACTCCATGATCCTGTCAGGCATATTGCAACCAAAAGCGTGAAGCCTCAAAGGGCAGGGCACCTGCCCGCCCCACGCCCTCTCCACGCAGAGCCCCCGGCGGGCGAACTTCGTCCTCTGTGCCTGTAGCCGGAGGCGTCTGGTGCTCCCACTTCCAGACACATATTTGTGTGGGTTCAGTCCCTACCACAGCGTGGCTCGGGTCTGCGGGGTGGGACGGTTGCCCCTGGTGACAGCGGTGGTGACAGTCCGTGTCCCGGAGCGTCCGACAGCTGATGCTCCGCAGACAGCGCTGCCAGAGAACCAGAGACTTCCACACGCACCAGTGAAATTAACTTCTGTTAGTCTGACATTTCCCACAATCAATACGCACAGGGTCCTTGTCTCCAGGATCAAAATTCATAAATCAAAAGCAGAGAGCATGAAATAAGGTATTTGATAAATCCATTAACTGGAGTGGCAGTGTACTCCTGTCACTGTCTGCGGCACACTCGTGTGAGCTGCGGGGAGACGCAGGGGCGGTCGCTGCTGGTCCGCACATTCGTAAGGACACTGTTCTTCCCTCGAGGGCATTCTTGTTTCAGAACAGCAATTTATTCCGGGCTCTCTCTCTGGGATCCAGCCTGGATGCAGCCAAGGCTTGGTTTCGGGAAGCAGAAATCCAACGGATAGTTCGCGGTGGAGAGCGGCCTTTGTCTTCCCCGGCAGAGAAACACTGGACAAGCAGTGTGCACTGAGTGTGCGTGTGTGTGGACCTGTGCACTGCGCGTGCACCGTGCGTGCTCTGCGTGTGCGTTTATAGTCTGTGTGTGCATCGATATACTCCATGTGTGTACCGCACACTGTGTACCCATACTGCATAGGCTCTGTGTGCGTTGCGTACCCCCCGTGTGTACAGCGCACATGCTCTGCACGTGCCCATGCACGGACTCTGAGTACGCACATGGGGGTGCACGTGCGTGCGCATCCCACAGCCACCCCTGCCCCTCACTGTCGTGACCTCATCCTGGGCTCCAGGGCTTCTGTGTGTGCAAATGCCTGGTTGTGTATCATGTCCTGTAGGCGACCGGGCACACGGGGCTACTGAGCGTCAGAAACACAGCCATCCTCCCGGACGGCGTGGCATGGACCTGCTGCCGTCAGATCGACTTGATCACCTCGTGCTGCACGTTGTCTGACGGTACAGCGGCCACTTGCTCCTCTCGACACAGAACGATGGAACCAAACACTTCAAAAAGGAAGTAAGTTAATATCCAGTTGTAGTCCTTGACTCTGCCCTCATGGAGCTAGACGTCCTGTAGCAATGCCTAAGTCTGTGAATAGAGCCTGGGAAGTGTTGGAAATAGCTTTCATCAGAAAAGAAAAACACAGCAGACCTCGCTTGAAGCATCTCCTCGTGCTGGGTGAGGCCGCACACATGCGTTGAGTCACGCAGTCCTCACGGAGCCCTTGGACACCCCGCCTGCTAACTGAGATGACCAGGTGTGGGGCGTTGCGAGGCGACCCAGCTTAGCTCATGCCTTGCCTTCAAAATGTACAACGTGGGCAAGTTTTGCCCCTACTACTAGGAGAAAATGACAAATCCCATGAATTTTAGGTAAAGTTTTATGGAATAAAATGTCTTAAAATCCATGTTATAATCATGTTTTCAATCCCATAGTTGAAACACTGATACGGAACACAACTTCTGTCTTGTCCAAACGGAGCTGGGTGCAGGCTACGCACCTGTCCTCGGGCTGGGGTGGGGGCCCAGTGCTCTCCTCTGCTGCATCTTCGTTCCCCCAGGAGTTCCAAGTTCTGCGTGCAGTGTTGATCGCTGACCCTCAAAGTTAGCAGGAGGAGCAGGTGGCGGGAAAACTCTGCTGATGTGGCCTTGCCCTGTGACGTCCCCACACCCTAGGAGGCGCGGGTATCCCTGTCATTGCGGTAAAGCGTGGGGACATCCCCTCCCAAATTCTTCCCCCAGAGAACGTTTTCTCCCAGAATCCTCCCTTTCAAACTCCACTAGAAATCTTCTTCGTACGCTCCGACTGGAGGTGAGTTTCAAGAAACCCGAAACCATTTCTTGTAGTTGTGAAAACGTGTTTCCCCTTGTTCTGGCTTCTCGCTTTGCACCTGGTGGGTGGGTCAAACCCTGGGAGCGCCCATCCTGTTACCCATGATCGCTCACGGTGGCAAGAGTAATACGGCCAGTGCCCAGAGTCCTCTCAGTGAGCACCAGAAGTTTGCTCGGAGGGAGTTCCCAAAGAAACTGGGAATGTCCCGGGTGTTGCGGGGGTAGAGCGAGGACAGGCAGGGGGAAGGTGGGAAGTGGGAGGCCGGTGAGAAAGCAGGGAGCACCGGGTGGGCATCACAACCTGACAGAGGCCCAGGGGCCTAAACGTGTCTCTCGGGGCTGCCTTCCCCTTGGTGGTGTCTGTTCTCGAGGAAGACGACTGCGTGTGTGGCCGGAGGTGTGGGGCCCCGGCAAGGCGAGGCTCCGCCCAGCCTGGAGGAGCAGGTTGGGAGTCCCGGGTCCCCGCGAGCCCAGCCCCACCCATCGGCACAGGCGTGTCTCCTCTTCATTTCCTTTCTGCGAGCGAGCTTGCCCTCTGTCTCTAAAATGAGTTTAAACACCTCCACCCCGACACTCGTTCCCGCCCAGCTGCGGCGCGGGACCGTTTGTCTTCTTTTTCACGATGATGACTGTTGTGGCGGGGGAGAAGCCTTAAATTTTCACTCATCCTGACGTTTCTCACGTCGTCGTTCCTTTAGTTCCCGAGGGTCAGTACTGTTGTTTCTTTGTGGATGGACAAGGAAAGGAATAGTTATTTCACGTAGACTGTTCCAGGAGAGAGATGCTGGCATGGAGACAACGGGCCGAATGTGGGGGTCCTGGGTGTGACTGGTCTCCCTGGGCGTCAGGCACAGGTCCCAGGGCACAGAACAGAGTAGGGTACGTCAGTGGGGAGGATGCCAGGCGCTGGCAGGAGCAGCCGTATGGGCCCGTCCGCCTGTCAGCAAGGCTGAGGCTCTGCCATAGTAACAAAGAGTCCCCACTCTCTGCTTTAAAAGTGCGAAGGTTGACTTTGTCTTCCTCAGACCACGACAAGCTCTGCCCATTGCCGTCCCTCGGGGCTGATGGAGCAGCTGGTGACTGACAGGTGGCCTGAGCCACACGGGGAAGATGGAGAGAAGCAGCACCTTCTTGGACAGTTGTGCTCTCCGCCCAGCACCCACACGAGTGCCCACACCCACCACCACCCTTGCGGCATGGCTCCACCGGCCAAAGGAGGGCAGGGAGGGATCCTAATACATTCCAGGAGGGGCAGGGCAGTATCCTGGGTGAACAGAGGCATCATGAGGTGAGCGGGTCGCAGGAGGCAGACGTGCGGGCACGGGAAGTCCAGCAGGATGAGGCCCGCTGCAGATGCCTTAGGGCTGGTGTTGCCTTGGGATCCGGTACTGAGACCAGTGCCCTTCGTGAGCGGCTGTGTCGCGGCAATCTTTGTGTTTCAGATATTCAGAGTCCAAATGAGTGAAGGGGGGACATTAAACCAATGGACTGTATTGCTCTCGTGGAACATAAGATGTGAGTTTGCTCAACACCGAGGCGGGCCCCGCAGCGTGCACACGATGGCCAGGCTTCCGTTTGTTCCATGACAGGGTCGAGCACACACCCCTCATGAAGCCCAGCGCCTTCCACCTGGGCAGGCTGCCCCAGCCCCTCGTGGGGAGCTGCGGATCCCGTCCTGGGCAGCTTTGCCCCTGACATCCCCACGGAAGCCACCTGGATCCCCGCCACAGGCAGGTGTGAGCTGCCCACCTGCCTTCGAGCTCCCCTCGTGGGAGCAAACCTTTTAAAAAACGTTGTTCCACTGACACCGTCACACACACATTGTCCCCATAACACATCAAAACTATCGAAACCAGGCCATTAGCCAAGCTTTTCTTTCTTTATTTTCTAAAGTGAAAAATGCACTAGGACCTTGATTTCCTCTCATTGTCTCGATTTAAAAAGCTCAGGAGTAATCCACAGCCTGACTAATCCAAGTGTCAATGGACGTGAGGAAACGGGTAATATCACATAAAGATTCCATTTACAAGAGCTCCGGCAGATTGCGTTTTAGGTCTGCATTGAACACCTTGGTTACGTTAGAAAATGACGATGTTTTTCCCACGGCCGTCCCTGCAAGAAGTGTCCCAGTACAGAAGCGTCACTTAAACAGCTTCACTGACCATGTGCACAGTCACTCCGGCAGCGTCCGCACGGCACACGCACCAGCGGTAATGCACGTCCAGTATCACACACCTGAGGGACTGTCTGTTTGTGCAATGAGGACGGCAAGCCGGCGTTCTCCCGCCGGCCCCGTGCGCAGGCCTGTAGCTGGGGTCCTATGAGCACCGGCCCCGTTCCTTAGCTCTGAGGCCAGGACAGTAACCTTGCAATCCCTTTGCATTGTACCTTCTCTACCTATCAACCTGAACAACGTTGTTCAGATGTTGATATCAACACGACTGATACGTTCTGCTTCTAATTACAAAAGCAGCCGAGAATTGGGTTTTTTTCCCTCTGTCGTCTCCCGTGTCAATAGTGTGGCTTTCCAGACAGCCTCCATGGGCTATGGCGGGTGCCCTTGAGAAAGATTTTGCTGTTATTTACATTCAATAAAGTTTTCCTTCTCTCTGCCTTGATTCTGTTTGCTTGCTTCCCCCCACCCCTCCGCAAGAATGTCTCTTTCTTCTAAGAGAGCAGGTATTTGAGAAGAAGACATAAATTGGAAAATAGATTTTCCTGTTTAAATGTTGGAACACTTACATTACCTGGTTTGAAAAACCCAAGCGGAACTCAACTTCTGGGAGCCAATAGCACACTGGGATTGCATTTGATTTGCCTTAGGGTGAGGCTCACCTCCAATGTGTCCTCCAAGACTTCTCCCCAGAAGACACAGCCTGGGGTTGAACCAGAGGAGAAAGGCAGGGCTGCTCGTTGGCCGATAGGTTCACTCTACCCGAGGTGCACAGGCAGCCCCACTCCTGGACGGGGCCACTGTGCCAGAACTAGAGTCTACGCACACAAGTCCCCCACGGCCAGGTAGACAGAGCTGTGGAGTCTGACTCAAAGGGAAACAGGTCTTCCTATGAGCAGATGATGCAGAGTCTGAAAGCATGTGTGACTCTCAGAAGAAGATGGTCGTTAGCACAGCCCAGACATTCATGGTTGTTGAACACGTTATTCTCTTGTGCATCTTGAGGAACACGTTTGTAAATCTGTGTTCTGCGTCTTCTGGCAGAGTACAGGGTCAGTCCTTCTGCTTGGTTCAGGACCACACTGTTCTAGAATGGTTCTGTCCCCACCTCAGGCAATAGCGTGAACAGGGTCCCTGCTGGGTTCTATTATTTTTCACAATTGTTTGCTTCCCATCTCTGTGAAAAGACTGTGTGCACCTCACTTACTCTTGTGTGACCCCCGGTGCCTGTTCAGGGAGTCATCTGTGTCCCCATCCCGCTGATGTTGGGCTTGACGCCAGTCACTGAGCTGTGATGTGTGTGTATGCATGTGGGGACTAGGACTCGCGTGCACGTGTGTGTGTGTGTGTATGCGTGTGTGGACGGTGCTGTGTGAGCCTGCTTGTGTGCATACTTGCTTGCATGTCTGTGCGGGGAACACTAAGGATGCCGCATCAGCCCAGCAAAGTTGAGAGCCATTGTCTCTGTTGAACACTGTCCTTGTTCTGTCTCCATGATCATGGCGGGTGTCTTTCCTTAAAAAAGACAGACAGTGTGCGTTCCTGCGGAGAGATGGGACCTCCACATATCACCGGTGGGGGTGAATGATGATACAACGTCTTGGGAAAACAGCCTGGTCACTTCTTAAACAGTTAATCGTAAGTTTATTATAAGACTCAACAATGCCAGTCCTGCCAAAGGGAAATGAACATGCATGTCCACATGAGGACGTGTACGTGACCATTAATGAACACACGTGTCCGCGTGAGGACGTGTACGTGACCATTCACATTGGCCTGATTCACATAGCCCCCAAAAGGAAGCCACCCACATGTCCATCGATAGATGATGGATAAACAAAGTGCTGTGTGTTCTCAGTGGGGTACGGTCCTGCCATAGAAGGGAATGAAATACGAGCACAACAGACAATGGGGATAGACCTTGAGAATGTGGCTCTGAGCGCAAGATCCTGACACAAAAACCACATCTTGTACATTTCCTTTTCTATGAAATGTCCGGGAAGGACCCTCGACCGTGACAGCAAGCAGATCCGTGGTTCGCAGGGCCGTCATGAAGAGGGAGGAACCGCGGACACGCGTTGGGATCACATGTGCGTAATGAAGACGTCCTAACCCACAGAAGCAGGTTTCCCGAGGAACCGCTGGATCCGATCCTCAAAGAGCTGAAGCTCATGTAACAGAAGTCGCTGGGTTATAAGAAGAAAGAAAGGGGGTGGCCTCTCACCCCAAGCCAGAGATGAGAAGACACGGGCAGCAGGGGCAGGGAGCCCTGGCCAGGCCACAGCCAGCATGGAGCCCGAGCAAGGGCTGGGTTTGGGCTGCTATGAGCCCTGGAAGGGGATTTTTGTTATGCAGCGTAACTCAGTAAGAGCTCACCGACGCAGAGCTCACGCCACGTTCAGCCTCGGGTCCTCTGATAGGCGGCCCCGCAGTGCGTCCTGCAGCCGGTCTCCGTTCATGTAACGACGGTGGTCGTGACACTGTCAGCGGGAAGTCTTCACGTTCTCCGGAGCAGCAGCCAGGCTGGGCTGCCCTTGGCACTGGTATCCAGGTCACACAAACCATGACCAAGGGAGGGTGATTTTGACCCCGGTCTGGATTCCGTTCCTTGCTCTGGGTCCTGAGTAATTAATGTGGTAGATGAGGCAGGACAAAGGACGTCTCCTGGAAGGAGCCATAACTGTAACCTGGGCAGCGCCTGGCAGGTGAAGAAGCCGGACCAAGCTTCCAGAAGAGGGACCAGCATGGACAGAGCCCAAGGAAGGACTTAACCAAGACCCTTCTTGATCGCTGCGAGTACTTCGCAGATCCACTCCGTCTTGTACCCACAGAACCCTTGACGTAGGTGTCGCTGTTGCCTGCATTTTGCAGAGAAGGAAAGTGAGCCTGGGCAGCCCTCCTGACGGGTCCTGAGTCAAGCAACTGTGGCACGTGGAGATCTGTCCCCTCTGACGTGACGCGCTCTCTGCTGCACACTGCCTCTTCCTTTCAAGGTCAGCCTGAGGGAAAATCAAGGTCCTTCCCCACTCCTCCAGACATGTACACATGGGTCGGGCAGAGACCGGCTGCGTGTGCTGAGCTCGCTCCGTGCCGAGGACAGCAGCCCTGTCGCGCGGTGAGGCTCTGCTGGGGCCCCTCCGGCCACGTCGAGGAGCCACAGAAAGAGGAGAAACAACTCCCGAGTGTCCGCCCTGCTGGAGTGAGGGCTGCTCCAGGCCACATCCTCGGGCACGCGGTGCACTGGAGGTCAGGGCAGGGAGCGCATGGGACGTGCATGTGTCTGTCCGTCTGCACAGGCACAGTGTCCACCGCACACGTCGGACAGCAGCACTGACGTTGCAGCTTGCACGCTCCTGGGCCACGGGACCTGGAGAGGAGAGGGCGGGGGTTGCCACGGAGCGCCGGTCCCCCCTGTCTGAGGGTCTGCCTGGACCTCCCCGGGGGTGCTGAAGACATGCAGCACTCGGACGTCTGTGCTTGGGGCGAGAGCTGCCCTGTGACCGAGGCACAGCCCAGCCTCCGGTGTCTCCAACAGGTGTGCACGCATGCGTACCTACGAGTGTGCGTGGGCACACGTGTATGTGACTTCAAGCACGGGGATGGCTTAGCATGGGCACGTGGCGATGTCACAGCCGAAACGACAGCCATGAACAGGTGCGCCTGCCTCCCAGGACATTTAAAAACACAGACACAGAAGAAGCAGTTAGAAAAAAGGGGAAACACAGTCTAATCGTGTTCCGTGTTTTGTAAGCCCTGGACCACTTCTGATCGTCACGGTAGGACCACGATGCTCCCGGGATGGAACAGAGGCCTGTCTGTGGGGAGACGCTCCAAGAACCAGCACAGCTGCGAGACGATCCGGACCTCCTCCCAGACCCCCGCGGAGACCCGAGCCCCCGGTGGGAGTCCGGGCCCAGCCCCGCGGCCTCCGCGCCTCGATCTTGTCCGTCAGAGTGTGTGTCCTGGATGCCAGGCCCACGGGTCCGTACCGGCGTCCCTCTGTCACCGTCCCCACCTGCCCCGCCACGTGGGGATGTTCCTAGCTCCTCCGTTCTCGTCCTTGCACGTGGCCTGTGACACCCACAGCGGCCACAGGGCGCCATTTGCCGTGAGCGGCGGCCCGAGTGGGTCCTGCCTGGGGCCCAGGGTGGCACCCCCCACAGCACCGACCCTTCCCTGGGGACCAGCGGGCAGCTCGACGGCCAGCCGGGACTGCATGGCGTGGAGCAGCTCCCCTGTTCTGAAGAGCAGACGGTGGATTCCCTACCTGGACTCGGGCTTTACTTGATTTTCCGTTTGGCTTGGAAACTGGTTTATACCTTTCATGGGTCGATGCAAGCGCTCGTTTCTTCCACTGTGGCCTCTGAGATACAGGGTAGGGCTGATCGGATCGGATGAGGACATTTGTTTCCCGTGCAATCAAGAAATACATGTAAACATCCTCAGCACAGAGCGTTTCCAAGTCTTGTTTGAGAACTTGGCTTGGTTGGGTTTTTTGTTTCATTTTGTTTTGTTTTGTTTGGTCCTTCTTTTGGACAGAATGACTGCAGTAGGCCAGCACATTTCTGGATACGCACATCAGCTACTCTCGGACAGAGCTCTGTAACCCATTTATGTCCCACGGAGGGGGACAGACAACGAAAGCCTTAGCAGTTCGGTAAATGTGCAGACACGTTCACCGGGTTCACCGGGACGGAAGCTCCGGCCGATTGTTCATCCTTCAGGTCATCTTCCGTACGGTACAACCCTTCACGCTGCCACCAGCAAGGCCTGGAAATCTAAGCAATGAGACTGGCGTGGACGGACAACTCCCAGGGCTTCCTGGAGCCTCACCTGGTGCCTCGGTGGCAAAGCTCGTCTTGTCAAGCCAGCCCTCGAGTCGCCCACCCGTCGACGGCACGGCCGCGCATGCCGCTCCCACCACGGGGTGGGTTTGGCGGCTACTACTGACCCGCGGAATCCTCTAGGACCAGTGCTGGGCTGCAGTCCGCTCCTTCAGGATCCCCCACGTGACTCCGCTGGTTTTTTCAGTTCAGGCAGGTAGTGAGGAGAGACGAGCGACTTTCAAAATTTAATCCAATCACATGCAGACCTCGACTTTATCTGGACGCTGGAGGTCTGTGTGCCCGTGTCCCAGCAAAGGCTGCGGCATTTCTGTGTCTTCGATTCTGTACCACATGAGGCCGGAGAGGTCTCTTGCCGCGTCAGCGTTTACAGCTCAGACCTCTCCTTGATTTTCCCCCTTTCCTGGAGGAGTTTTAGATAACCTGCATCTTCCCGGCCTGTCTGGGGCTCTCGGGCACAGGGGAGGCCGGTGCCTTGAAGGACCAAGAAATGCTTCTCAATCTCGGTGTGTAAATTAATTGCTAAATCACAAAGCAATTTGTATGGACTTGCATTTGAATGCAAGATTGATAATGAACGAATTAATCAAGATTAATTTTATTATAATGGATACCGAAGGATGTAATGGTGATTGGCTGCTTGTTCTTATTCTTGAGAGCTGCCTTATAAATATTCATGCTTTGGTGCATTCCTTGACTCCTGTATCTGAGGGAGGGTTTCTTCGATAACCGTGTGTGTTGGGCGGGAGAGGTTTTGGCAGAAGCTTCTCATTTCGGGATTAATTTCCTTGCTAGACACCCCCCGTCCCAGCCATCCCCGGAGGGCATCCCCAGCTAATGAATTGTTGAGAAAATATATAAATTTTATATTTGGAAAATAAAGGTCCAAATGTAAGGAAGGTCTCTTTTTGGTGATGTTTCTCTCTCTCCGTAAGCTTGACGTATTTAAGAAAATTAATTCAAAATGGAATGAGATGATGTTTTGGATAATGGCAGGGCATTATTTTAATTTGAGTTAGTGAGATTATGGTATGGTCATATTTCAAATCATTTCTACTTAATTCAGGTAGGTCTTAAAATTCCACATAGCACTCCAATGAGAATATAAGGGCACAGTGTTCTCCAAAAATCTAATTGTCTACATTCCCTGAACTAAAAATGAGAATAGTTATAAATTTAAAATGGTATTGGGCTTGCAATTATCTCTCAGGGAGTGATGATTGTTTTTTGAGCCGACAGGAACAATGATTTCCTGGTGAAGCTACACCTGCCCCGGGCCAGGCGCCAAGTTCCCGAGGACACGGCGCAGAGTTCATTTTCTCTGTCCCACACCTCCTGCTCAATCCCTCATCCCTACGTGTGCTTTCTCTTGGCTCCCGTCTTCCCTGTGCGTCTCAGCTCCGCGTGTGCTCTCTTTCCTGCACCTTCCTCGGCAGGACTGTGTGGTCTCTCCTCCGCATCCCCCTTCTTCACGCCGTCCCAGGACCCCTCAGCTATGAGTGTATGCTAATCGCCGTCTGTTTGCTGCTGATGCTCAAGGGTCCTCTTCAGTCTGGTCCTCCCTGAGTCATCCAGGATCCTTCCATCTGCTGTCGATCGATGCCCCATGGGCGCCCTTAACCCGCACCTCTCCAGAGCCCTAACTTCCCCTCCACCTTCTCCCAGCCTGCCTGTCCTTCCATTGATGTCTTCCGCCTGTGATTTCCGAATGGCCTCACCACGTTCCGTGGGGCGGAGTCCTGAAGACCACGGGAATCCAGTCCTTCGAGAGGACCCACGACCACAAACACTGAGCGTTTCTAAGACTAAAAGCCATGTTGTCGGATGTCTCTGAACCCTCACAGACAATAGTTCTGTTCCTGGTTTAGATCTTCCCTTAAGAGACTGTGTCTTTGACAACTTAACGTCCCCCAAAAGGCCCTGATGTCCCTGGTGGTTTTGCTAGTACTGCGTGTTTGCTGAAGTTTAACTTGGGTCCTTTGGACCTACGTTTTTGAAGTAGCTATTTGATGCCTTTGTAAAACATTGTTAATGTCTATACTCTACATAATGCTATGATCGAGGTTTTTTGAACCATGCAACTGTTTTGGAAAATGCGAAGACCTCAGCCAATGTTAATACATGGCTCACAAAACAATCATTAATAACCATCATCGGCCGCTGGAAGCTTGTTAGGGAGTCATGCGACTTCGCTAATCTTCACAAAGAGTCTGGTCCTTGATCCGGGTGATGGATGTGTTCACTGGGACTAAGGCAAGCCTAATGCCTTGCCCAGGGTCACACCAGCCAACGGCCAGCATTCTAAGCCGGCCTTTTAAAAACGCTTTGCTTTTCCTACTCGGCCTGCTGGCTCCAATAGCGATTTGACAAATTTTTAAAAAATCAACTTGTACCTTAATTAACATC
Source organism: Meles meles (assembly GCF_922984935.1). Taxonomy (NCBI): domain Eukaryota; kingdom Metazoa; phylum Chordata; class Mammalia; order Carnivora; family Mustelidae; genus Meles; species Meles meles. Next base: position 94,872,080 of record NC_060077.1, on the reverse strand, counting down.
AACTTTCCCTGACTGTAATACGTGCAATTACAAAATCCGCATGACTCTCGATGATACTGGGCTCTAGAATACTGAATAAAGTTTCGATAAACCAATGCCAGAGTTCAATGCTTTTCTAGTCAACCAAGCCGTCGACAAGTCCCCCGCCTTTCGACTTAGGCAACTCCTTGTTTGCTTTCCCACTTTTGTGGGCAACGATCAATCAGTTCCATGTGCATTTACCCCTTTGTGAGGAAAGGATATAATGTACCGTGACGCAGTGCTCATCTAAGAGAGATCTCATCGTTTGTACCTAATGTATTTCTAAAAAACAATCTTAACAAAAATTATTAAAGAGCCAAGTGAAGTCAAGCATTTGATAAGCACGTCAACTTGTTCTCACTGTGAGAAACAAGAAGAGCATGGGTTCTGAGGGCCGGCACCGGCGAGGGTCCACGGGAGAGGAGTCAGTGCCCGCCCAGGAAGGGTCAGGCATCCAGGTCAGATGAACGTGCTCCTCTTCTCTCCAGGAAGTGCTGGTTAATTTAATTTTAAACCAGGCTATTTGACGACGATTATGCTCTAACCCGTAGAGGTCGTCCATCTCACTCACTCTGGCCCTGGGTCCCAGGCCAGCATCATCTGGGAATTGAGGGCAAGAGCTCCGTGCTTCGGACTGCCCGGCATCGTCCTCACCTTTTATTTCCTCGGGCAGCAACCAATTCTCACCGTGGTCCTTCAGCGTGGGCATTAAAAGCAACTTAAATTCTAATTAGAAACACAGTGGAAGAATCTGACGGGTCCCACTTTGGTGGAATTGCTCCTGTGAAGATGAGCTTTAATACGGAGCGGTAAGACCTGTGAACCCCAGAAGTAACCCACTTTGGAATGTTCTTGACTATAGTCTGCACATAGTTTTCCAGCGACTTACGGGGAGGAGGAGCCCCTCCTTCGGAGATGAGCCTCACGTCCCAGTACCGACGGCCGCCATGTTAGGTTAGTAAATCTGTCTTCCCCCAAATGTACACTATTTCCCAGTGATATGCAAAATAAGAAACAACTTGATTTCCACGTAGGTAGTGTGAAGCCTGCATGTGTGGACGGACCATGAAGGGGCCTTCCTCATGGCTGCAAACGTTACGTGGAGGCCGGGGTGCAGAACCGAGACCGAGTCCGTCCGCGTGTGGGGAAACACGACACACTCATCTGTATGGTCTGCGTTAGTTACGTTGTCAAAAAACAAGCTTTGTCAACGTCTAGATTTTTCTAAGACCCAGTGCCTTTAAACCTGAAGCCCTGTGGTCAGTCTGAAGAAGGGACAGAAAGTACACGGCCGAGTGTCCAGTGTCCTGGACGCGCAGGGCGCAGCGGTCGGCTTTCTTCCGGATTATCAAACAGACCACCACTTTACTGGAACTTTGTCTAGAGCACGGAGATGGAGAGTGAGCTGTGATTTGGGAACGTCGTTCCCACGGCACCCACAGACCAAGTGTATCCATGTCTCCAATGCGGGGCACCCGCGTGCGCCTAGACACTCCCCATCCGGGGGGAAATATGGTGAGAACAGCCGTGTCCCAGCCTGCGACAGACGCCGCATCCCAAGGGCCTTAGGAACGTTATTTCTCAGGATTCTACCTACACCGTTTCCTAGCCCGAGGGTTTGGGTCCTGCCCTCACACAATAAGCAAGCGCTCACACTCCAACTCACAGTACTAAGTGCCCTCAAGAGCGGAGCTCAAGGCCGGAGCATGTTTGCAAAGCAGAGGCAGACGTCCCGCTGCTGCAGGGGCCTCTCCCGGAGCAGGAACAGGGGTGCAGCGGGCTCAGAGAGCGGGGATGGAGCGGGCCCAGGGAGTAGAGACGCGTGAGTGCACATTCTTTCTTTAGCTGCGTGTTCTGTCGATGGAGAAGCAGGAGGAGGGTCAGACATGTGAGGCAGCTTATTCACCCACTCCTTAGCCCGAGAGGCCAAAGCCACGGACCCCCCAGGTCACCCCGGACTGGTTCCTCAAAGGACAAAGTCAAGATTATCATTTCTGCGGAATTAAATAGTCGGGGCCACAAGCCACTGGCAAATGTGGATTCAAATTACTTGTTTAATAATGCCTCTAAGAGCATTTATGTTATCGACAAAGGCTTTTATTATAGATTCAAGAATATAGTCTCTCTGGGGTGAAAACCAAGCAATATGTCAGAGAATCATGCGTGGCCGTTCATTCTTCTCAGCCGGTGTTCTAAAAACATGAAGTAATAATCCAGTCGCTCCACCCTCGGCTTACAACTGGGGTGCAGACTCAATATAACACCCCCCCCCCGCCTCGCGTGAAAGATGCAGGTGCGGGGACGCCTGGGTGGCTCAGTGGGTTAAGCGGCTGCCTTCGGCTCAGGTCATGATCCCAGCATCCTGGGATCGAGTCCCACATCGGGCTCCATGCTCGGCGGGGAGCCTGCTTCTCCTCTGCCTGTGCCTGCCACTCTGTCTGCCTGTGCTCGCTCGCTCTCTCTCTGACAAATAAATAAATAAAAATCTTAAAAAAAAAAAAAAAGATGCAGGTGCGGTCCCAGAACTTGAATAAATCACGGATGAGGCCGACTTTGGCGGATGTGGATGCAGTGTTGGGACATACCACGTGTTGGGGCCGAGCCCAAGAGCCGAACACCAGGCCTTCCCCCCATTGGCCAAAGTTCAAATGGGTCTCCATTTGCCATGCAGTTGCCCGCAAGGGTAACACGCTCAGGGACGAAGGGCATCGAGGGCCTCACCGTGCTGACAGGGGCCGGGAGACCAGCTTTCCCCTGGGGAGGGCGGGAGTGTGGAATCTGGTGAAGGACAGCCTGAGAGCTCTTTCTGGAATGACTGCGGATTCTCGCTCTGCAGGTGAAGTGGGCCATCCCTGCAGGTGGGAGAGAGGTCGCAGAGGGTCCTGCGTGGGCCAGGCTGAGCCTGCCCCTAGCACGTGACAGCCTCGGGGCTCCTGCCAGGAAACCCTGACCCAGCCGAGTGGCTCTGGGTCTGGACCCTGTGGTTTAAGCAGTTCCCAGGGAATTCCCAGCGGTCAGGCTTTGGAAACCAGCTTCCTAAAGTAGGGGAAGGCCTGAGGGTTGGGGACAGGCCATGTGTCCCAACCCGGCTTTGTCTTGCCTTGCTCGCGCCCCGTGTGGGCTGAGTTGTCACAGTGACTTCCCGTCTGTGGAGGTCGTGGGGTCGGAGCTGGTGCATCCAAGCCCCTGCAGTTTGGGTGGCCCACGGACGCCTGCCTGCATGAGGGTCCCCGACAGGGACGTGCCCACGACCAGTTCTTCCCACGGGGGCAGGTCCCCCTTCTGTCCTCACAGACAAACCGAGCACATTCTCTTAAGACTTTTCGATGGAAGCAGGGTACATTTTTGCTGACAAAAGTCTTTGCTGAATCAGATGTTTGCATTTTTAAAAAAGTTAGTTTAAGCTCAATGTACTATTGGATTATTGGAGAGTGAAAGCAAATACAATCTCCAGAGAAAGGAGGCAGTAATTTGGAAAGAAAAGTAAATATCATACACATTTTTTAATTTTTTATTTTTTTACTTTTAAAGATTTTATTTATTTATTTGACAGAGAGAGATCACAAGTAGGCAGAGAGGCAGGCAGAGAGGCAGGCAGAGAGAGAGGAGGAAGCAGGCTCCCCGCTGAGCAGAGAGCCCGATGCAGGGCTCGATCCCAGGACCCTGAGACCATGACCTGAGCTGAAGGCAGCGGCGTAACCCACTGAGCCACCCAGATGCCCCATCATAAACATTTTAATACAAAATTTGGGGGGCAAAAATGAATATTTAGACCTGGTATTGATTTTTGAGTGTCTTCCACTTTCTCTTATCTTCTCTTACAACTCTGGTTTTGCATTCATGGTTAAAGAGTTGGTATTTTTGGCATTGATGATGTTGAACATCAACACCGCACGTCTAATGTACTAACAAGATTTGCAGAGGAAACACACAACCCAGCAGTCTCTGTTACCAGAGACAAGGAGCCCGTAAAGGAAAGGCAGAAAGCCACCACGGCGAGTAGACGGGCATTTCCACGGAGGGGTCTTGTTCTCTGGGACCGTCGTAACCAGTGACCTACAGGCACAGCGTTCCACACAGAAGACGGCCCGACTGACTCTCTGGAGGCCTGGGTGGTGGCTCCTGGCCCACACAGCTGATTCCTCAGGCTGGACCGCAGCCCCAAAAGGTAAAACGGGCTCGACTGCGATCAAACCAGATGTGACAGATAGACGGACAATGACGCTTGAACTTTCCATCCCCATTAACGTCTGATTATCATAACCTCCAATGTTGTGAACCGTCACTTACCGATTGGCCTAAGTGCACTTTGTGTGTTTGGATAGCAAAGACGATCAGATCTGCTCCCCAAGCCTCAGCCATGGAAAGACTATGTAGAAAGCGATCTTCATCTTTGTGCGATTAAATGGAACACCACGTGTGGTGTTGTGTACGTGCACAGAAATACTACACCCCTGACGGGGATGTGGCTCGCCAAAGAGAGAAAGCACGTATTGAGTTCATGCAGCCGCAAAACCATTAGCACGGAGGGCTTTTAAGGGGAGCGGCCAGCTGTGAGTCACGCTTCCCCCGCCCGGCCATTTGGAAATGAAGCCTCCTTGATCGATGGGCTACTCGGCAAGTCTCACCAGTTTTCAGCAGAGAGGACCCATAATTCCACTGGAATATGAGTATGATATTCTAATTGATTAACTGGGTTTTCTTGTAAGGTGGCATGAGATTTCGTGATGTACAAAGGTTGTCCACAGTCTGTGGGAGAGCAAGAACGCTCGAAAGCGCACGGAAAACCAGTGGCACCACAAGGGGCAGAAGACGTGACATGGCCACCGGCCCTGCACAAGTGTCCTCTGTTGGTAAACTGCGCACGTTTATAGGCAAAAGCAGAATAAAACAAAACTGAAGCACACCCAGCCGCCCACACGCACACAGAAGACCACAGCACCCAGTTACGCTCAGGAGGACTGTGAGGGGTCCATGGTCATTGTACTGCGGGCATCAGGCCGCGTGAGCGTCAACAATGAGCACGTCTTCCCCTTTGCCCTCTCTGGCCCCGGGGCCCTCCCTCTCATCCAGCAAACCCTTTCTTTAGCAACAAACGCACCTTAATCCAAACGAAAGCTCACTCATCCTGGACACATCCGTCTCATCCCAGAGCCTCTCTCCCGTCTTCCCGGCGCACAAGGACACCTGTGCACACCTGCTTTGGCAAGAAGAGGAGAGATGGACATTTTGGGGGTGAGAGGAAATAGCAGGGAGCTAGAGAGTGGCTCGGGGGAAACATGGATCTGGCAGGACTGGTGAGAGAGAAGGCGTTAGCTCGGCGGAGCGGAGACGGCTCTTTGGGAAACAGTGTGGCCCGGAAGGCCCTTCTCCACAAGCGATCCAGGGAAGGTCACGGACATGACCCGCATGGTGACTCTTGCCGGTCTCAACCCCGGATGCTGACAAGAAAGCGCTCAGGCACACACTGAGTGGGGTGCCCACTTTCTTCACGCTGAAAGAACGCATGACCAAGCCAGAGCCTCCCAGGCTCAAAGGGGACCTTGCAAACATCTCCTCCTGGTTCGGGAGGTCTGGGTTGGGGCCTGAGGTGACGGTGGTCTGACGTCGCCGAGGTAGGCCAGGGCTGGTGGTCCCGGGATGGCCGTCTGAGCAGGGGGCCCAGCCACTGGGGAGACGAACGGCATACGAGACCCCAATACGAACCTGTTCTAGGCTAAGTCGCTTCTGGGTCCTGCAGCCCCTGACCTATGGGGCAGCTCATACGCTCACAGTCCCACACACCTACAGATCAACACACTTTACAAGAATCACTTTATTCATTTTTCTCTTCCTTTCGCTCAAGGCCAAGACCTAACTAAAAACAAAATGAATTACTAATGGTGAAAGTCACCCTAAACCTGCTATTTCCTTCTGTCATGTAGAAATACGACGACGACCCTGGGTTAGGAAATCCTCATAACAGCATTTTGCAAGGTGTGGACATCGGAATGACGTATTTCAGGGTGTCTGCCTACGGACGTCAAAGCGTATTTCTTATTTTGAAGGAGTGAGTCTCCTACAGGATATCTGATCCCGTAATTAGGAAAGAGACAAGCCATATACGTTACTATGGTTGTTAACACACCCTCTGCTTTGGTGACAGTTTGTGAGATCAAACTATCTGAGGAAACACCTAAACGACTAGAAACGCTACTGACTTGTTGGGAGGGTTCAAGGTATTTTGGGGGAAGATATACGCGCCTCCTCTCGTGTAACAAACAAAGGCCCCGTTTCTCAGTCCGCCCCTGTCTTTCACCAGGGAGAAGGACTCGCGGGGGATCTCTGCGCTGAAGGCCAGCGGCTCGGACGTGTGCTGCTAGAGTCAGAACTGAGCACAGACAGGGTCCGCGCAGACGTCCCACCGCCACCTCCCAGCTCCGGAAGCACGTCCTTGTGTCTGCACGTGTCTTCCTGGCCCGCAGGTGGCCCGCAGGGTGGTTCCAAGTGGCCGGGTCACCGCGCTGTGTGGGCTATTACTGGGGGACGCGGCGCCGTGTCGTGACATTTCCTACTGAGACCTCCACCGCTCATCGCTCCGTCCAAGCGGGCACCATGGCGGGAACATCATGCCGGGACGGCCGCGGCAGCGGAGAGGCGTGGCGGGGTGAGAGCAGCCACGTGGAACGGCAGCCGACCATCCCGCCCGCACCCCGGGAAACAGGCCCGAGTCGTCCGGATTTGGCCTGTGGAAGGTGGTCTGAGGAACCGAGTGAGCAAACGAGGGGCGGCAGCCACGCCGTGACCCGACCTGTGTCGCAGGCAGCCCCGGCTGCCCTCCAGGCAGGGATGGAGTGAAGATGAATGAGCCTCTCCGGGCACGAGCTCTGCCTCGTTGGGCCCGACTCCGTCAAACAGCAAAGCACCAGGGAGAAGGGCGCAGAGAGCAGCCCCGACCGCATGTGCCAGGCCGTAAACCCCTGCGGCGGCTCACACACAGAGTGGGGGCACCCAGCCGGCCTGCGGGCCGCTGCTCACTGAGATCGGGCTCCTCGGGGGAAGGGAACGGGATCACTCGTGGGTCACCGGCTGTGCTGGACATCTCAGGAGTCGGGAGGGACACGGGCCGGCGCTGTGAGCCGTGGGGACCCGGCAGGACGGCTCCCGTCCCGAGGCCCCGCTCCTCGTCCCTCGGACGTGGTCATTTCCTTCACGGGCAGTGTTTCATGTGTGCTCTGGGGCGCCGGCCTTCTCTGGAAGGTGGTCGTGGGTTACACGGGGGCCGACGCACTTGCACGCATGTGTCCTTGCAACAACACGGCCTCTTCAATGCGTCCTTATAGTGTGGGTCCACCCGTTCTGAGGGTCCCAGGGCCCCCCGAGGCTGGGCACTTCTCCCCGGTCCTCAGCCTCAGGGCCCAGCGGGTGCCTACTGGAGGGGCAGAAGCCAGGATTGGGCCCTGGGCCTCTGGGCGTGCAGTGCACAGCTCCGTTCCTGGGAAAGTGGTGGGATGGCCGTTATGCACGCCTGTGTCTTTGGGAAGCTAATTGGACTATCCGCGGTGAGTTATGACTTTCCATAAGCGAAATTGCTTCAGCTTTTCACAGAAGCTGCCACAGAGCTCCTCAGGGCTCCTGTAGACCTCAGCGCCGCGTGCCCCCAGAGCCGGTTTGGCCGCCTGGGCAGCACTTTGCTTCTGGGAGGCAGGTCACCCCGGGGCCTGTGACACAGTGGTGGCCTGGCTGTGGACCCCAGTGGACACTCATGTCAGGCGCCCTAACCCGGGAACGGGGGCCATGGCTGCAGGTGCGTGGACACTCGTGGCCAGAGGTTCCCCAGACCGGCACTGGGCCATTTTCATCCTCTTTTTGTCCTTTTCAGCATTGTTGCGGCACAACGGACACCGAATGTTTGCAAGCGTCGGGAGCGTGTGGGTGTGTGCAATGACACTGTGCTTCGTGCCATCCTTCCTCACGGCTACGGTTTCACTGCTCTGGAAGACGACCTTTAAGGCCCACTCTCGTACTAGCAAACCGCACCATGCTGCACGAGGCCACGGACTCTGGCCGCCAGCTGGGCAGGACAGCCCCGCAGAGTCCCCGTCGGGCACCGGGAGTGTGTTCCTTGGACCCTCTTTAAATCTCCCCTCCTGGCCAAGTGGGCGCCAGGCTCTTCACAGCAGGGATGGGACAGCAGAGCTTAGGACGGGTCGGGGGATCGGTATTTGCATCGGGTTCCCACCAGTGACCTTGCACCCGCCGTGGGCCTCGGTGTCCAGGACCGCAGCTGTGAGGAAGACAGCCGAGCTCAGTGGTGGGTCGGATGCAGGCTTCCCTTAACTCGTTTGTTAGTACACAACACCCACAGGTCACACGCCCACGTGCACACGCGTGAATAAGCACGCACGTTCACAAGACCAGAGTGCAGTGCAAGGACGGCCTCGGGGGCTGCGGGATGCTGAAGACACAGAACCAGGTTTTGAAAACGGTGCATCGGCGGGCGTCCGTCCATCTGTTTAGGGATGGGGGAGGGGCTGCTCCCCGCACTTGTGTGTCTTTAAAATCTCTGTTCCAAGGGTACAGAGCGCTCAACGGGTGGACACTGGGCAACAGAACAAAAGAATCACAGTGCGTGGGGCACGCTCACGAAGGAAACAGTGCGGAGCACGACTCAGGGGCGTCTGGCGGCGGGGCTGGGGAGAGCTTTCCCCGGCGGTGGGGGCAGCTCCCCGGACTGCAGACAGCTCCCCATTACCCTGTAAGTGCAGGAGATTTTAACTAGCTCTAAGATAACACGCAGCGGGTCACATTTTCTCTCTGAACTCAGCTAATTTGCTGTGGATTTTTGTTTTAATTTAGGTCACCCAGTCTTAGTTACCTTATAATGAGAAATGAAACATCTTGGGTAATAAGGAGATACACAGGTGAACCCACTCCTGCTCTGATTCCCGTCCGCTAACTGCACACCTGCGGAAAGCCGGAGGGAGGTTTGGAGCTGCCCGACTTCTCCCCACGTGTCCGAAGCCACAAAACCCGGGATGTACAGACACGACCTTCCTCTTCCCCCACAGTCTCAGGCAGGAGACGACAAGCACAAACCCGTTCACGTCATACGAGACGCTGTGGGCATTTCGGCGGGGTGGGGGCTTGCAAGCAGCGCCCCTGACGGCCTCCGCAGTGTTTCAGCTGCAAGTGGGTCTGCGTGACCCTGAGGCTCCCGAGAAAGAAGGGGGCGAGCCTGAGCCGGATCGCGGGCCGTGGCACCCCCACGTCTCCCTTGATGCCTCTGCGAGGAGCATTGCTGGCTTCCCTGGCCCTCTTGTCTCTGCTCCGTCATCCCCAGCTCTGCGGTCCTTATGTCCCTCAAACAGAAACACCCAGGTCCGGGGCTGGGCTGGTCAAACCGGGAGGCTCCGTCTCAGACACTTCCTGGGGAGAGCCCCGGAGCGGACCCGGGGGGCACTCCACTGTAGGCGGAGGCTCCGTGGTGGCCAGGCGGTGGGGAAGCCTGATTCTTCCTGGGATCGCAGCTCAGCCACACGAGGTCAGGAGAGGCGCCCAGGGTGGCCGTGAAAGGCATTGGCGCGAAGGCCGGGCTTTTGCTAGACACACTGATACGGACCTCCCTGGGGCACGAGCCACAGGATGACGCCCAGCATGCCCGGGGACACGCATCCTGAACACAGCTGAGGTGCTTTCAGCCGTGCAGCTGCATGGGTGGGAACCGGAGCTTCTGGGCTGCAGCCCTATCTCCGTCCGGGGCGTCCTGCAGCGGGCGTCCTCCCCCGGGGTTGCTTCTTCGAGCCGAGCTCACCGGGTTATGATACGGGTGAATCCGGCCTCCTGCTAACTGGTTATAATCATATCTGCCCACACCCTCCCTCAAGTCTGTAAACCTCTCATCTTTGTAGCATAAAACCAGGATTCAAGCAGTTTGTGGTGGGGAAGGAGTGAATACGATCTTCATTAAGATGTTCATGGACTTTAGAAATCCAGTCTTGAACGTGTACATAGAGTAAGCCTCCCAACACCTTTCGGATTATGCCACAAATGCCCTCATTCCCCCTAAATTTCAATTTTAACACCCCGGGGAGAGACCACTGTTAGAAATTCATTCCTTTCAGTTAAGGAACTGCTCCTATTAAAATGCAAAAACCCTAAGAAGACTAACCCATTAAGTACTTATCAGTAATTAACACCTCATCATGAATTCCTTATCAGATTCCCTTCTTCTTTGCAGCTGGGGCAGCCCCTGGAACCGAGAAGGGGCTCCGGGAGGTGGCTCGGCACCAGTGCACTGGATGGGGCTCGAGGGCGTGAACACGGCCTGAGAGAGCCAGACCTCGTGCTTCAGCCCTTTCGAGGACTAACGAGGATAACGGGAGACTCTTTCCACGACCCGTCAGGTCTATTTACAAATCCCTCTGCAACGCAGCTGAGCACCAACTCTCTAGAAGGATGGGGCGTGCGGCCCAGCCACACTGGGGAGATCGGGACTCGGGGCGCCAGCAGACACACACCCCTCGGGCTTCAGTGAGGCTGCGACCAGGAGCAGGACGCCGGCCTCAGGGTGCGGGTGTAGCCCCGGTCCAGCCACGGGCAGGAGGGCCGGCGGCAGGCGGGTGGGGACGTTTTTTCCGGAACAGTTTGCCTTATAGGTCGGTGGGCTTAATCTCGGGAGCTCTGTATTTTATCCCAGGAAAGGAAGAAATGGGGAAAAAGAAGCAAAAACCATGAACACCAAGTGCTGGGGCAGCCCTGGGTGAATAGCGCTCCTTCCTCGGCTGAACGCGGCTGCGGGATCCTTCGGGTTGTGATTGGGTCTTTCCTTGTTTTCCACTCCTCCCACGTACCCCGCACGGGCGCAAGGTCGACGCTCCGTGACTCACCGGTCCCCAGAGCCCGCAGCCTTTGTAGCTCGATTATTTCCAGCGTCCCGGGACGTTTCAAACTCCCTCAAAGGCACATGGAAACGGACTTCCTCGTGGCCGCAGCAGAAGTCCAGTCTTCCTGCATCTCATTATCTCACTGTTCCCTTCAGTGGACACAATGTATCCGCAACACCCTCCTGTGTCTAACAATCCCCCCCCCCGCCCCCGCTGACACACACGACAAAGTAAAAGCAAATGTGAAAATGTCAGTCTCTTGACAGAAGGGGCCGTGCTGGACGGGTGTGGGCAGGGTAGGTTTGTCCTCAGAAAGGGGCAGGCGTCTGGAGGTGGACTTTCTGGAACGGGCCGTGGTGTGGGGCCGGCAGAGGGAAGGAACCCAGGTGGGACGTTCCAGGGACCTGCTTCCGGCCCTGGGCCAGCGAGAGCGCAGAGAGTGCCAGAGGAAATGCTGGAACGGCTACAACAAAAACCCTATTGTCTGTCTAGGACGTACCTTCCGAAGTCCTGACCATGTTATGAAACTCGGAAACGCGTCCTCTGGGGGGGGGGGGCGGTCTTCATGTGCACACAGAGCCATGGAGACCCCACCTTAGGGTGACTGGGCAGACAGTCGTCTGCCGGATGCTGGGCTGTATGTGCGGCTTATGCACATTTCTGGAAGCATCCGTAGGCTTCATTAGTTTCTCTGATGGATTCACTATGAAAACGAAGAGAGCAACGTGGAGATAAATTGTCACTAGATTTAGAATTTTTAAATAAAGATACTGAGTTATCCTGATGTGAGTGGTTGAATTTTGCTTGATCAGTAAAATGTGCTGTGATTTCGGGTTAATGGACACAACCTTTGTTCCCCAACGTCCATAAGCTGTTCAAGGCCAAGACCCACATGCCATCAGGGCATCCCTTCCTAAAACGCACGTCCAGTAAAATGCACGCTGCAGGCCCCCCCAGTAAAACGAGACTGCTCAGAGCACGACTTTCCAGCTTTATTCACGGTGCTTAACTTAGCTCTAAACTTCTTACGGGGACGAAGTCGCTAACCTTGATTTTCCCGGCAGCATCTGTGAGCACCCGTCGGGCAGAGGCGCTCGCTAGCCCCGTCTGCGGACATCGGGGTGAGCGGGCATCGCAGGCAGGGTCCTGGCTTCCGGAGAGAGCCGCGTGTCACTGTGGGAAGCCACCCCCCACGGCACACAGTTCACGCCCTGTCCTACGTGGGGATTAAAACCACGGCTCCTGAACATGTGCCCTACGTAATCTGCGAGCGAAAGTCCATGCAGGGAAACGGGAACATGTCTGGTGGGAAGCTGACCTCCAGACACCCCTGGGAGCGAAGCCCCTGGCCAGGAGCACCGCCGTCGGCAGGGCCGGCCGCCCACCCTCTCAGCCCCTGCGCTGGGCCACCAAACCCAGATGTGCACACGCAGTGAGCGGACACCCCAGCAAGGCAGGGAGGCTCCCCTCGGTTCCCACGCGGGGTCACCAAACACCCACGTGGCTGATTCTCTCTCAGGGTGGTCCATTCCAGCCCCTGTAAACATTAGGGCTTTATTTCTGCTGTTTGTGTTTTTCCTTTAAATCTCTCCTTCTCTCAAAAAGACCGTTTCCGGGGCTGGAGAATGTGAGGCAGGTAACCGGAGCGAGCCCTGTGGGCCCAGGGTGACAAACACCATGGGACACGGCGTGTCCGGGGTCTCAGCCAGGGATCCCGCGTGGGGTGTGGGGGCGTTGGAGCCCCACGGTGGGCGGCGCCGGCACGTGGAAGGAGCCGCAAGACAGAGACTCGGCCCCGCAGCAGGTGGCTGCAGCTGCACGGCTCCTCTGAGTCGGGAGGAGATACGCGTCTTCGGAGTTGGGGAAAGTCCTCCAGGAGCCGACGAGGAACTCTGCTGACCACCCCGGCTCCTGGCGATGCGGCCGCCCAGAGCGGGGTCCGCGGGGGTCGGCTCGCGGCTCCTCCACAACGGCGGGCTGCGCTTCCGGACACGAGACCCCAGGAACATCGCCGGCTTCAGCCCCCGCCTGTCCGCGTGGGCTCGGGTCCCACGTCCGCTCCTTCGCACACTCGCCTCCAAACGTCACTTTGTCGTAAGAGCAGACACAGCGTTTGAGCGTGAATGGTGTGATCGGGGAGAGGAGCGACTGACCGCCATGGAGGGAAGGTGAGAGCGGGCTAAAGGCTTTGCTCAAATCAACACTCCGCGCCACTCAACATTACAACCGGGGAGATTGTTAGGAAACATCGAGAAATGTTCCAGATAAAACGCTAAAGGGGCGGGCAGAGCTAAGCATTAGCTGTGTGTGTGTGTGTGTGTGTGGCATGTGCGTGTGTGGGGTGTGCGTGTGCGTGTGTGTTTGTGCATGTGTGGGGTGTGTGTGTGGTGTGTGCCTGTGTGCACGCACGTGCCTAGCACTCTGTGGACGGACATAGGCAACGGGTACCCCAAATGGAATGGAGCTGGGTCAGGTGTTTTGTTTGTTTGTTTGTTTATAAAAAGTATGACATTAAAAAAAATCACTTCCCTAAGAAAATTACAGTTAAAATGTGGCAGAAGGAAAGCATTGCTGTATGATCATGAAACTCTCGTAAGACTAATTTAAATTTGAGAGGAGACCGTCCTGCAGACTTGTCATCCGCTCTGGCCGTGGAAGCTGGCCCTGAAGGTGGCCACGTGATGGGAACACGTCGGAACGGAAACCCGACTCCATGCTCTGATCCTCCTTTCTCTCTGCTTTGTGTTGAACAAGCTGTTTAATCAAGGGAAGGGCCAAGGTTTTAATTACACACTTAATAAAACCACTGAACCTTCCTCATGCGTCTGGGTTACCGTATTACAATATTTTCAGGACCAAAACGACAGACCAGTCAACCAGAAAAGTGGTCAAAGTAGAGAATTCCGTGGGACCCAACCATTTTAGGGCATGGGGAAGGCGCACACTATTACCTGAGCAGTATTTCACTCAAACGGAAGCCTGCTTAGTGTCGCTGTCGCTGGCTGTCCACATCGGGGCTTCACAGAGCTCTGCCCTCTGACGGCCCGGCTGCTGGAGGGAACAGGTCTGTGAGTCTTTCCTGGGGCCACGGGGCACCTGCAAGCCTTGCCTGCCCCCCATCCCCAGGGGGCCTTGCTCCCTGGCCACCTGGTTCCTGCCGTGCCTCATGGCAGGGACTTGTCCCTGTCCTCCCGGCCGTCACCCTCATCAGAGCACCCACGCTGCGGCGCGGCGCCCCATCCCACACCCGTCTGCATGGCAGTGACGTCGTGTTGGTGATAAATACGTTTAGTAGACCTGCTGTGTCAGGTTCACTGAGCGGGGACATGTCGTGTTTATGTGAGGACAGAAAATGGCGTTATTCGTGTGGGAATGGAGCTCACGCCTCCGACGAGTTCCACCCTGGTGACCGCGGGCAGAAGACCACAGTCTCGACTCCAGACGGGGCACCGCTGCCCTGCAGAGCGGCTCCCCACCTTCAGGCTGTTTTTCCAACTTCATATACTTTAAGTGAAGGAAACAAACACCAAGTACTATCGCCAATGAGACGACTGCTTTGCCCAACGTGGTCACGACACACACGTGGGGAAGACAACGTCACGGGATGCGCATTTGGGAAGATGCAGAATCTGAAAGCTGATCTGGAAGAAGATGGAACATGCTTATGCTGCGGGTCGGGCGGCCGCTGTACGGAGAGCGTCGTCTGGAGGAGCTGCGGCTGTGGAGGGACCGGCTCTCGGCTCTGGGCAAGTGGCAGAGGGAAATGGGAACGCTGAGCCCTTCTCCATCCGGGGGGGAGCTCGGTCCAGAACACGATGGGCGGCCCCAGTGTGCGTCCCAGGAACCCCTCTGTGCCTCCGTTTCTGCCCATCTTCGCTGAGAGCTTCCACTTGACAGGTGCCGGGAGCGGCGGGAGGCCTGGTTCAGAGACTGGACTCGAATATTGTTCCAAACGGGGCAGCGTAGTGTACACATTTGCAAACGTCACCTAAAACATCGTCCCACCTCAGCAGGATTAAAAACACTGAACCATGCCGTGACCTCTCTGCAGAGGAAGGAACTCGAATCCTGAAGGAACGTGTGTACCGAACGTCGCCCATCTCTTGACTTAGAGCTCTCTGTCCTCCAACAACATGTAGAATTGCTTTTCGTAACTTCTGTGGCTGCCCAGCGGGTTATGTTGGGGGAACGTAAGACGGTGCGCTCTGACCCACGCGACACCGGTTAAGCGCTGGCGCTCCGGGCCGGGCTGAGCCGCGGGTGGAACAGACGGACGGCAGCTTCCCGCGCGCAGAGGCTGGCCGAGCCGCCCGCGGGCCTCACGCGCGAGGACGGGTGCCCCGCTGCCCGCGCCGGCTCTCGGCTGGCTCCGTTCATCCGCATCTTCTAGAAACGGGAGGCGCCGCGAGCTCCTGCAGGGAGGCCGCGTTCCTGGCTGCGCCCAGAGCGAGCGCGCAGGGGGACCGCGGGAGCGAGAACACCGTCCCGGGTCCAGAAGGACAGAACGGCGGCCGGCGCCGGCTCCCGCACAGCGCGCTCCTCCTGACAGCAGCTCTCTCTTAACTGCCTCCAGTGTTTAACATATTGGAGCCGTTCATCTTCCTTCCACGAACTTAATAACTCTGCCAGGTGAGGAGCCGCGCGCCATGCTTCTTCATGCGTCTCCTCCCTGCGCGGCGCGGGGCGGTGGGCGGGCGGCCAGTGGGCTCCCGCGCGCCCGGGCGGGTTATTGCGTCCATCAATAACCTCCCGCGCACACGCGTCATTCTTCACGCCCTCCTGGTGGCCTCCAACATCTAATAAGACCTCTTTGCCATGATCCCTGATCGATACACAGGGCGCCTGTCCCTTTACGGAGCTCACCGCGCTAAGGGAACATGACAGGGGAACAAATATGATTTTGATGGGATCATGTCCAGGAACAAGAGACCGATCTGGAAAATTTCCCTTTGGGGCCAATTTATACAGAAAACCAATCTTCACACTTGGGACTAAGCTCTTTCTGTGCTCACTAGCCATGGGCTGGGAAAAGACACAAGCCTCGTCGGTGTTACACTAGCCACGTGTTAGGTTAAGACACGCATTTTGTTTCCTGCCTGTGTCTAAATATGGATGAGTCGGGGGAAATTCCAATAGTGCCTTTTTCTCCCCAGTTTTTAGCAATGCACACGTACCCCCAATGCTAATGTGTGGAGTTCAGACCTGATATTTGAAGGTTAATATTTTTGCATTAGGATAATGCAGATTGTTGATTTTGTGATGATTTTGATGCGTGGCTTTCCAGTTTCATTATATGGAGTCGTGGCCTGGATGCTTGTCTGCCTACAGCTCTCCGGGAAAGGTCTGCCCTTCACCCCACGCCCCAGCACCGACCGCTGCAGCACCCTCCCACGCTCGTCTGTGTCCTGGAAACACGCTTTTAACAGCTGAAAACATGAACACTTGGCATGAGATCCCTAAAGAGAAAAACACGGTCCAGTAGAGACAGGCGTCTTCACGAAATCAATACAGGAGAGCACAGAGAAAGTGGAATAATTTCGGAGATGCGAGGAGGCATTCCATGAAAACAGCCGCAGGGCTTTACTGTCAGGGGATATTGTCCACAACCCCCCTGCAAAGACCCTGTGCTGGGCCGGAGCACCGGGAGCCCGCGGGCCCCTGTAACACGGTCATGCATGGGAGCGGCCCAGCCACCAGCATTGGCACCTGTGCTCGCATCCCGTTATTCGCAGTATCTGTGAATGTTCCGGCCTCCAACAGAGAAAGACCAGCCACAAGGCAGAATGCATCCTCAGAGCAGAAAGTGGCGACATTACCAGTTACGATTTTCCAAACTGTATCCCTGGCTTTACCCCCAATAAATTACAGTCTCGTCTCATCTCTTTTCTCTTTTCTTCTGCAGGCACCGTAAAGAACACCGCTACTCAATGAGGGCCTTTTCTGCTGGTTTGCTTTCGGTTCGAGTTTTTAATAGCATAGGCCGTGTCTAGCTGTATCAACTTGTCAGCATTTATAAAATCAATTATTTTTTCAACTTCTTACAGAACTTTCGTTCCATTAGTGTTGGATCTCAGTCTGGCCTCTTCTGCACATACTGGGGAGGAAATGCCACACAGAGGTTCGAGGGAGGGGGCGGCCCCTGACACCTGTCTCCAGAGACAGAGACGTCACTGCCTTTGCTGTGTGTCACCTTGGAAATCTACCGACTTCCTGGAGTCCATTAGCTTCTTTTGTCATACATGATTCAAAAAATCAATTTCTAGAAATGTTAGAAATATTTAAAATTATATGGAAGCTCTAGAGTTATAAATATTCCATGACTAAGGCTGATGAGAAAAGAATCAGAAGGGGATTTAAAACCAGTTCCCCCCACGGAAGCCACACGAATTAATCATCACATTATTATCAACACACGGAAGTAAATCTCTTCCCTCCGTTGAACTAACCTCGCAGATCACTCTTCATCGCTGAGAAATAAATATCTTCACGTCAGACGACCGGGTAAGCAACCGATTGCGCCTGCCCCACCGCGGATGGGGAGCGTCCCGGCGACCGTCTCCGTGGTGATACAAATGGGCACCTCAGAAATCGCTGTGAGCTTTGACTCAAAGTCACACTATGAATTTCAAAATTGAAGTTTCTGTTCATATGTCAGAGTATTCTAAATTGAACAGGAATTAAACATGGAATCTGTCATTTATGATGCCTACCATGGCATCCCCATTCCTAAAGTAACATTTTAATTAAAAATGAAGCTTTTAGGAGCAGCCCAATATTTGCGTTAGAGAAAGCACACAGGACAGCTCCATCACCGCAGCTGTTTCTTCCCGGCAGGCGTATTTCCATGTTTATACGCACTTTTTAATTTTATGAAAATCTTTCCGGCTATTGCTTCATTCAGATAGAGCTGAGGCACAAGCGTGAGCTTCCTCGGTCTGCTGCTGGTGCGCGTACAAAAGTTGATGGGAAAGAAACTCTGAAAACAACCTCAGAGTAATCCCAGGATACCTCCCTCTGCTCCCACTCTGCTGGGGAAGCCGCCATGGCAGAGAACTTTCCGGCAGAGGCGGCGTGAGATTCCGTGAGCTCATGCTGAGAGTCAGACGGGGGTCAGACACGCCCTGTTTCGGATGTGCTAGAAACACAACAGAATGCAGAGTTTGAGTTAATGGGCAAGAATAGGTCACTTCCTAGTGCTGCAAGCTGAGGGCAAAATAAACCCATTTGTTACTGTCTCTGGACAAACGGTAGGTGCTCCTCAGGCAAAACGACCCCTGACAAAATGTAGCCCCATGTCCACAGCCGGGCTGAAACAGCAAAGGCCTCCCAGCTGCAGAGACCGGGCTGGCGTCCTTCCTCTGTGCCACTGCCCGGCAGGAGCTCCACTGGGCTCTGGGAAGTCACAGGCTGAATTAGAGACAGAGACCCAGAAAACGGGAAGAAATAGAAACAAGAAGACATTGACTGTCTCTGGGCAAAGCACGCAGGCATGGCCAGGAAGCGGACTCAGAGGTCGGGGTGTGTGGGTTCTGTGGGTCCCTTGGAGCCCAGCACGAAGGATGCAGGGCCCACGCTGAGGCATCTCCCAGGAGCCCCAAGAACCCACAATAAAACCGACGTGAGTCAAGACTCGGAGCCTCCTTGTGTACCGTGAAGACATCTCTTGCACATTTACACCGGGTCCCCAAAAATACACAAGTAAGAGGGGTATATCCATCCTCTCTTTCTGGGAAGTTCTTAGGTAGTGCCACGATCGAGGGACAGCAGGGCGTGCTTTGTGGGGCACTGAAGACGTGCGACCCCCAAGCTGTAAATGATCTTACAGTGCTTGGACTATAGTCCGTGTCCTGGCAAGCGATGCCCCTGTTTAGCACGCTAGACCAACACGGTCGGCAGGCGCGGAGAAGGAAGAGGCAGGCGATGCTGACCTTGCCGGCGGTGAACCCGGGGCTGTGAGGTTCCGGGGGGCTGTTAGGGTCCGGGCAGGCCACGCGCACACCACCAGGGTATGAGCCACAGCAGAGGGTTTCAAGAGGGCTCTTACTTCCACTCGATCATCAAACCGCAGTTAACTCATGAGACAAGGCATGTTAAAAAATATTCCCACTCTCCTTCGCCGGTATTTTATGACAATGCTTCCTCCTGGACTCTGGAAGTCGCTTCGCCATCTCACTGTCTGCAGTGACACCTGCCGCCTGCCGAGCTGCTCCGGCTGAGCTGCAGACAGACACGCAGATGCCTGCTGGGGACGCCAGGATGAACGGCTACGCCCCACGAGAACCAGCCCGACACAGGAGATGAGCGCGGTGTGCCTACGGGGAGCGTAGGACCCAGGCCCCCGGGGTCCCCACTCCCTGCAGCGCAGGGCTGCGCTGGTGGGGAAGCCAGCTGGCGTCTCCCTCCCAGACTCTCCAAGCCACACCGCCTCTTCCCTGCACGGAGGGTCTGGGAAGGAGCCCTGCTCTGCCTCGGGATAAACCACTACCTGATTAGCAAAATAATTATTCCAACTGCTATCACATTCTGCATAGCGTTAAGTGTTTTTTTTTTTTTTTTAACAAAACAATGTTAATTTTCTCTTGGAACATCTGTGACCCATTCACAAAACTGCTAAATTAAGACAATATTATTTTAAATCACTATCTTTGTTACCTTCCCAACCTTAAGAAATGCCAGCAAATATTTAAATTTAAGACCATGATTCCCAAGATATTCATTTGAATTCTGCATTGGCGATATGTGAGAATATTCTGCAGTCGCTTTCTCTCCTTCTGTGCTGTAAGGTAACATCAAAAACAGCACAACAATCGTTCTGCACAATAATTCTAAAAAACAGCCGAATTTTTAAGTGATTATGCGGCAAACATTCAGTGTAAAACTGCGGCCCTCTTGGGGGCTGCGCTCCTAATGCATTAGCCGGTGTTGACCTCGCCCCGCGCCCCCCACCCCCCGGCCAGGCCTCAGGAAGGCTACCCGTTCCCCCGCGCCAACCATCGCAAAGAATCTGGGATCAGAGAAAAGAGCTCTTTCCCCCTATTGTGTGTCTGCGAGAAACGGCTTTTTTAAAAGAGAGAGGAGATTTTATTTGTAATTTTTCCAACGGAATAAGCAATGAAGTGTTTCTCATTTCCGCTTTGAAGAGAGAATCAGCACGTGGCGATATTCGCATGCAGGCTGGGTTCCGCGGGCTGTTCGATCGGCTGACGCGTACACAGACACAGCTGATGTGCGCAGCATATACGAGGCGTATATAAATCTCGGAAATACAAAGCAACAGCACGAAACATAATTTAAACAAGTAATAAGAAGCTCATCTCCCCGCACGGCACGCGCAGAGACGACGGAGCCCATCACGGGTGTCTCCGAGTAACACGACTTGGTTCTGAATGGCGGTCCTTAAAATCTGACAGGAGAAAACCAGCGCTCTGCGTCCATTCCTGCCTGAGCCAAAGTTAGGAAGTTACGTTAAGAGCAGCCCTTACTGTTGGCTACTCGGTAGTGCCGCCACATGGAGTGATACTTGAATATAATTCAGCGGTCTGAGGTGCAGGAAGCAGCCTGTAAATAATACTTTGCATACTTCACTAAGGCAGCCAAGAGCCATCTCTCATCTCCTCTCTGCTGTGTGAGGTTCAAAATGTTTCCTTGTGAAAACAGAGATGTTCCATTTCTCAGAGCGTGAATGCACTGTAGTAAAAACCAGCAGAGCCAAACTGCTTTATTCCACCAATAAAGAAAGAGCCATTTGGTAAAAGGATGCATTACACATTTTCTATTTAAATCAGTTTATAAGAAGCAGATGTTAAGCTTTCCTGGGTAAGAAAGAAAGGAGATAAATGAATCAAGCGGACTTCCCGGTACGTCTCCTGCTCTCCGTCCTTCTCACTGGGTCTGTGTGTTTAGTAGTAACCCAACTCCAGGTCCTGTTTGTAATGTAGAGTGACCTCAGCAACTGTTCTTTACAATAGCAGGGGCCAGGTTTGGAAAATCCACCCAACTGAGTGCCGGGTTTGACCGTAACCTGCAAAGGTTCCAAATCACATTAGCTAGAGACTCTCCAGAATAAAAATCACCACATACGAGCATCTTTGAAAAATGCAGCCTAGGCTCAAATCGTGTGTTCTAAGAACGTGTCTGTGATTTTCGGTTTCATGATCTCCGTCAGTTGGCCGTAAAGCACAGACTGCAATTCCAGCAAGTTGGAGAGCATTTTCTCCGTTCGTAGACGAGGCTGGTGTAAATTGTGATGACGCTTAACATCTAAGCCTCGGCCGAGCAGTGATCTTGTTTCTAGAAGAAGCCTCCCTCACACCCCCCCCCCCCACCGCGGCGCCGGCACCCACATTGCTCACGGCATTTAGGGTGCCTTTTCTCCTAACTGTCTGCAAAAGAGCTTTAATTAAATGCCGGACCTGGATGGTCTCACTAGCGGCTTGGAGCTCGGATGTGTCTGACGAGTGGGGGTGTGGGATGCTCTCATCCCACCATGGCTCCACGGGACTCATGTGAACCACCTCCTTTCAGATAGCAAACTTCAACGCTATTTTTTCCTCAGACTGCATTAAGGAATCCAATAAATAAGGCATTGTATCACCCACCCAGAATGGACATTAATTTTAGAACAAAACATTAATCAATTTAAATTTATGTACTAATGCAGACACAATCAATTTCAACTTCTTATGACAATTAGCAAAGCTTTTGCTACATCCCTAAAACACACTGACCCATCAATTACGGTTTGCATCAAAGTAATTCTGATGACACCTTCCTCAGCTGTCAGCAACCCATCGGACTGGCCCATTTGAATGCAGCAAATCAATTAATATAAATTATACATGCGCGGAAAGACGGGTTAATATCATAAGTTAATTTAATTAATTGTGTTTGATTAAATGAGGCCCTTTCATTAGCCCACTTAGCCATGAACCATATATACATCATCATAATCCTTTTACAAGCTCCGCCGCCCAGACACAGACCTGACATCAGAACATATGCAAATCACCAGCCTCAGCCATGCGAACCTCCTTGCATAATTAACAAGCCAACGAGCTGCAGTCACTTAAGCTAAAAAGAAAACCGTCCACATCAACCTCTTGGATCCCGTTTAAACTGAAGATGTCATGGGGAAAACAAAGGTGAACAGACAATGGTAATTAAAAATTAAAAAGGACGGGGGTGGCAACTAACGGAGGCAAAGTGGAGCCAGGGCCAAGGGCCTGGTTCTCTAGACCCTGAAGTGCATGGCGCGCCCCCTCCTTTCTGGGCGAGCTCCACGCAGCACGTCTGCAGGGACCAGAGAGCAGGGAGGGTGAAATTTGGAAGCAAGTCCTTGTGGAGCAGGGAGACCGTGCCTCGGGGCTCGCCAAGGCCATGCTTTGTCTGTGCACCCTGAGGATCGGGGCCCAGCGTGGGTCTCTTCTGGCCACCCAGGCCTCCACACCCACCCCGGGTCCCCCGCTGTGCCCACCGGCAGGAAGCCCTGCGTCCTGCAGGAGCCCGTCGCCCCTCTGCCTCTCACCTCGCTTCCGAGGCCCGCGTTCATTAAATGGATTTTCCTCCAGACGACCTGGCAGAGCCTTGACATAAAATATAGGGATGTCTGATAGACGTTATTCATTCCTTCCTGGTTCGATGCACAACCTTCCAGGGATGGTTTTAATTCACGCAGAATCCCAAGTATAACAAATAGCAGAGCGGCGCTTCAGAGATAGGGCCTGGTCTGCAGTGCGGTTCCGCAGAAGTGCAGAAACCCGCGTCGGGGCGGGGGTTGCTGGGGCCGCGGCCCCACGCCGGGGGAAGGCGCAGCGCGCAATCACGCCCAGGCTGCAGGCACGGCAAAGAGAATGCCCTAGAAACTGAGGCCCAAATCGTGCTCCCTAAGTTTGCACCGGTCGTCTCAAATGCTGACTGTGTTTTGGATATTTCGGTGCAGCTCAGGTGCAGTGAGGAGAGCCTTGACCCAGCGGCATTTGTGTTCCCTAGAAACCCGCACGGGCCGTCCGGCCGCTCCCGCACGGAACAGTGCGTCTTCGATGATCACGCACTGAGACCGGAGGGGCCCTCGCGCACAGACGCGCGGGTGACCGGACGTCTTACAGAGGCACCCGCGCGCCAGGTAACACACTGCGTGTCAGCGTCGTCTGCGTGTGTCACATCGCCCCGGCCGCCTGCCCTCGGCGCAGGCAGCCCCCAACCCAGCCCCGCGCCCCCCGCCCCGGTGACAGTCACTCCTGGCAGACAAGGTGGCCGCGCAGCTATCCCAGCGGCCACGAAGCCTGCGTCGCCAATCTGAGGACTGCGGGCTCCGGCCCCGGCCGCCGCGCCACCCTGGGCGCCCCACACTTCTGCGGTCCGGCCTCACCAACGCGGCGCGGGACGGGCTGTATTCCTCCTCGCGGCTGCTGGGGTTTCCGTCCGCGGGGAGCAGGTGCCTGGACCATGGGCGGCCCCCCACGAGCTTTCGCTTCCATGAGCGTCACCGTTTGTACCATTTCTATCTCCGGACGCAGACCGCGGCCCCCTTCGTGACCCTGGCCGGCGCCCTGATGCCAGGGTACTAGGTGCTCTGGGGCTCGTGACAAGCGTGTCGCCCTTTGCCCGTGCTCTGCAGCTGCCCTGCCTCACGCCACCTCCGGGGCCAGCGCGGCTCCAGCGAACGTCTCTTCCTGGGACCCGCGGCTTCCCCGGCAGATGGCGGAGGGACAAGGGCTTCAGAAATGACCGACACTGCCCCGGTCCCAGCTCTCCTGTCGGCTCCAGCCAGCGGCCCGACGGCATCACGCGGCTGGACCAGGACTCCGCACCCTCCGATGGGGTGGACCTTCGCGGTTCGCCACACAATGGTCCGGGGGCCACACCGGGAAAATGGCTTTTCGGTTAGAAACATCACCGAGTGTGTATTAGCTGTTTGGCATCTGGAGTCTCGAAACCATGCCCAGTTAAACGGGAATCCCGATGTTTCTACAGCCACTTCGTCCTTCCCCATGACCCCAGACCCACCGCAAGTTCTCAGACACAAAGCTAAGTTGTTGCGGATGAAAGAGTACATTGATGCGTAAATGAACAAATGCACAGATGGAAATATTCATCCTCAGCGACTCTGTTCTCCTGGTTCTGTGATGTCCCGGGACCGGCGAATTATGCTGAGATCTCATTCATAAGGCGCGCCCCCCAAGAGTTCTGCAGAGCTGCGCAAACCCTGCGAGTGCGCGCTACTCCGCCAGCAGACGGTTTGAACGCAGAGTGCTGTCGGTTTTTGAATAACAACTGAAATAGACTTTAAGGATTTAGAAAAACTGATTTGAGAGTTTATGTTCCATTTATTAAAACCATAAAAATCATTTACAAACTTAATTTAAAATTAGGCAGACGGGAATTCTCTTTCCTGAGAAATGAGTTGAACACAGTGCTTTTTCAGGAGTTCCTTCCCAGGGCTCTACCTCATCAATTGCTTTTTAGTGGAATTGACCTACTGCGATCCGGCAGACACGGTCATTTTTCAGAATCTGAAAACTGAGGAATTCTCAGGAAACTGCTTTCCCACTTGCCTGGCACGGGAAATAATTTCAAATGAAAAAGCAAATTTGGTGAGTACTGATTTAGGGTTTGCAGATCAGTCATGGAGGAAAAAAAAACAACTACTAAATATATGTATGAAATCTGGAAAGTTTTCACTTATATTTACGGAAGCACACCAGCGCGGCTGTGCCTGCGTGCCTGAAACCCTCTCCCCAGCAGAAAGCAGCACAGGTTTCTCACCCAGCAGGGGGAATGGAGACAGCTGCGGCAAAACAAAGAGTATATGAATTCCAAATAAAATTGCTGAATTAAGTCTTAAAATTGAGATTCTTGAGTGCAGAATACGTGAGGTGTTCCGGGGGGAAAAACCTTTATCTGATCTTATGTCATAATGCACGACTCAAAGAAAAGGTAATGCAAATGAGCTCTCATCTGTGCGCAAAGGAACAATAAAAGGGCAGTTTTGGGGAACAGAGTTAGTGCACGTATGAACAGAAATATGTCGATGCAACACAGGGGTTGTTACTCCGGAACCGTAGCATGTCTAATATGGAAAATATTGAAATGCCCTTCAGAACGCTTGCAGTGACTTTATTTCCACGTGGACCCCCGGAGCTGATGTGGTCCCCCGCGGAGAGAAATCCTGGGCTGTTGCCAAGTTGCCTGAACAGCTGACTTGAGCTACTTCCAGAAGGCATCACTGAATTTGTTTCCAGCACCCCAAGGCGTCCCTCGGATCCTATGGGAGAATGAGAGGAAAGCCTGGGGACGGCAGAAGACCGAAGAACCCACGGAAGGCAGATTTAAGGACCTGCTCCTTCAATCCAGCAAAGGCATATGTGAATAAATTGCTTGCAAGCGATTATGAATTCCGTGAAGCTCCCTTCACCTTGTAAGAAATACCACACGCCAACAGCTAACCTAACCTAACATTCCACCTCAAACTGTACAGCAGTGCTTCCCAAACCTTGATTTGCTATTCCTGTAAATGTCAAGAGCTTTTCTAAGGGAGAATACCATTTACGGTCAGATTAGAAGGAGAAAGAATTCCTCTGCTTGGAGAGCTCAGATTTACAATCCCTTTTGCAAATTAGAGAAGTTGAGAGACCCTACGGTAGAGAAATCTCCTTAAGTGATTCAACCACCATTTCGGGGTTAAACTCTCCCTTTATTCAGAAACAAAATGAAGCAAGTTCCTGCAAAGCGAGTGCTTTATGAACACAGTTTGAGAAACATGGGCACAAAGAAGCATTATTTACATCTCCTCCTGGATGCAGAGGACTCCCTGATCCAGAGAAGCCCAGCCCCATCTGGGATTGCCGGAGGCATGCAGAGGCTGGGAGAGTGGTGGGGGAGAGAATGCCTTTTGTAGGTTCGTGACTAGTCACTTAGTGTTTGCAGATCACGCTCAGAGAAAGAAAACCTTAAATCACTCTCAGAAATGAGCACCTGGAGCTTGCATGTTACAGGAGGGCAGGTGGTCTTGACAAGTGAGTTCAGAATGAACTCTTTGAGGCTGTGAAACTAATACTTCGCACACTACTTTTATTACCCTTAGAGCATATTTCTTTACTCAAATGCTTGCCCTAAGTAATAGCTATAGGTATACGTATAGGTACTAAATGCGTATAGGTATAGGTATTTAGATAATATTTGGCCCATAGGTGTTTTTACTTTTTTTCTTAATTGGCAACTCTGAAGACATCAAATTCAGGAATAAATGTAGATAATTATTTCTTAACATAAGAACAATGATAGTTCAATAAAATTGTTTTTTTTAACTTTTATTTAAGAATAGTTGAAAATGGCAAACTCATTTTTTGTGAAGTAATATACATATGGCATTTATTTTTCTTGCTTTATTGCACTGGCTAGAACGTTCAATAAAATGTTAAATAAAAGTGGTTGGACAGGCATCCTAGCTTTGATCTTGAACTTAGTGTGCTTTTGAAGTAAAATGCTTTTGCATAATAAAACATTTCTAAGAATCCGATGGTTAAAGTTTCAAATGTAGTAAATACCTGTTAAATCCAAATTACACTTCAAACTGTTAAGGAAGGCAGAAGCTACACAATGGATAAATTGTAAAAACATCACCGATGTCAAAGAAGCCAGGCATAAGATACCACACATCATCTATTTCCATTTATATGAAATGCCTAAAAATGGCAAATCTATGCATACTGAAAGAATAGTGGTAGATTGGGGTTGGGGGTGAAACTGGGGATTGGCTTGCAAATAAGCATAGGGAATCTTTTGGGAGTAATTGCACTGTTCTAGAATTATATTATGAAGATGATTGCACAGCTCTGCAAAATCACTGAGTTGCACACACATGATGGTTGAACATTTTAGTACATACATTATTCCTCAACAAACTGTTCATAATATATAATTTTTAAAAGAAAAGAGAGCATATAGTTTCCCTAAAAATCAGATAATGGACTCAAAACTAGAAATATAATGGAAACTAGATTCTCACCCTCCCCACCAAGCTCTTCATGGAGCCACCACATAGTTCAAGTCCTGGAGAGGGTTCCCTATTTCTAGGAAGGTGGCTGATCTGGAGATGCTCCTCAGCACCCTGTCTTTCCTTATTTCATTTGTGATCTTATGCAACTTCATAGCCCACACTTCATCTTTCCACTGTGTTTAATTCTCTGTCTCATTTTTGTATGCACCCTCAGAAGGGTTTCCAATTTTTGCTCCAGTATGCCAGTTCTGTTTTCTGATGGGGTATCGGCAGGAAGGTTTGTTGTTGTTGTTGTGTTAAAGTTATTGCCACAAAGCAGAAGCGTTAGCTTGCTTTTGGTGGCTTAGCACCCAAGTGAGACCGAGCATTTATAGAGGTATTCTCCTCCTACAACGTTTGTTCCCACCTGCACATTTTCATGGTGATAGCGTGGGGCCTTGCCAGAGTGACCAGAGAGCTTTCTGCTGTGATGCAGTTAGCTGATTTAAGAAAGGGATTTGATTTGAACATTTGAACTTCAGTTTATGTTCCTAGGTAGGAACTTGATAAAGGATTGGTAATGTAAGTTAAGGCTCTTGAGAGTGAGGAAAATTTAAAAACATAGATTTCCAGATCCTATCTCCGAATCAAATGTGTGTACTTGGACCATAAATGATGAAAGCATAGAGATACAGAACAGAAACAGAGAAGAATCCTGGAACATATCCAAGTTCAGATGTTAGGAGAAGGAAGAGGAAGCATGACAAAAAGAGATAAGAAAATAAATTGCACTCTTTCCAGAGAAAAATGTAAGATGGGGAATTTCAGGGGATCCTTGGATCATGGAATCCATTCCTGTTGTGGGTTGGGATTGTTGCTGACCTACAAGGGAAGCTTCATTACAGGCAGCACTGAGGTCGGATGGAATTGGGTAGGGGTGAGTGGGGTGAGGATTGGGGACAGACAGAAGGGATAGAAAACAGAGGGGGCAGACATTACCTTCACAGGAGAGTAGGAAGTGAGGGTAAGTATTGAGAGGGAGAAGCAAGTTGGGAAATTTGAAGAGAATGAAGACATGTGAATATACTTTGTGTGGCAGGAGGTCTGCAGTGGATGAGAGAATTGTAGGGACATAATAATAAAACAGCATGAGTTTGCTGAAAAGTAGAATCAGCAATGTTTCAACACCAGGACACAGTGCAGTGAAACAAAATATGGTGAAAGGAGATGTCCTGGAAGACAAGAACCCATCGAAATTGAAGAAACAAGGGTTATTACCATAGGGAGGAAACTGACAATTGGTGAAGGGAAATGGTTCAGAACAACGGGATGTCCAGAGTTGGAGCTTGCTAACCAGTGGTCACAACAGACCGCAGGGACTATGCATGTCTTTGCCTGCTAGGGCCACAGTTGGGGATCATGCTGATTTGTAGGATGGAGTCAAATTGGGAGAGCTTAGCTAAATTAGGTGTCTAACGCCCTCTTCTTTCCAGTTGTCCTGATCTATTTCTTGGGCACATCTGCAAGTTTTTAGACAGGATTGCCAATTTGATTCATCATCATCTTCATCAGTCTCTCCTTCCAGAAAGTTCCCCTCTCTTTCATAGCACTATTTCCATCTTCTTCAATGTTCGTTTTGCTTTCATTGAATTTAATGAGAATTTAATTCCTCTGTTAACTTGTTTTTATAGGAATTCTCCTTTGTTCCCTGTGTCTCCATGACAATACTTTATTACCATCTCACAGCTCCCAGGGCTGTTCAATGACAGCATGATTGTTTTCATTTCTATTTTAACATGTGAAACACAAAAGTTCTTAAATGTTCTTCTTATCCCTATAAAAAAATCATGCTCAGAGACATTCTTTTGATTTTCCTCCTGATCGGTGCTTTATCTTTTTAAGAGCTCGAAGATGTTAACCACCTTCAGTTTTTACAACCACGAACCGACAACGGCCCATTCAGTACTGGGTGAATCTGCTAGACACACCGGTCATGCAGACCCACCTTCAAGGTTCATTCAGGTGCCGATGTTTCCACTTGCTAACCCAGACTTCATGGGCCACTTGATGGAGGCAACCGGTCATCTCCTGCCTAGAAGACATCGGGCACACCACACTGAACTTGAGTCAACTTCTGTCCCAGTTAACGTTAGTCTTGTCATGTTTTACAAAGAATTTGTCCATTTCATCTAAATTCTTTAGTTAGTTGGCATATTTGCTCATTTATCCTTTTATTATCTGTAAGATATGCAATGATATCATATCTTTTATTCCTGATGTTTGCAATTTGTGTCCTTTCTTTTTTCTATACTACTCTAGCCAAAGTTTAATCAATTTATTTTTTTTAAAATCAACTCGCCCTTATTATTTCTTTTTTTTCTATTTCATTATATTCTACTCTATTATTACTTTCTCTCTTTTGCTTTTATTTTGGGGGGGAGGAGGGTTAATTTACCTTTGTATTATTTACTTCTTTAGGACACATCTTAGATGTTCAACCTGTACTTCATGATGACAGTGTTTAAAACTACCCAATCTTCCTGTAAGAACTGTTATTGCTACATTTTGCTAATTCTGATATGCTGTGTTTTCATTATCATTCAGCTCAAAATATATTCTAAACCCTTGAGATTTGTGTTGGATTGTGAATTTCTTAGAAGTGTCTTGCTTAATCTTCAAACGGTTTGATATTTTTGCAATATTTTATTCTTACTGATTTCTGATGTAATTCTTGTATAGTCAGATTCTGTATGACTCCAACCCTTCTAAATTTATCAAGACTTACTTCATGGCACAGCATCTGAGCCATATGGGTGAATGTTCCAGGTGCATTTGAAAATAGTACGTACTTACATGGCTGTGTACAGAATTCTGTACTTATCACTTAGGTCAGTTTGTTCACAGCTGTGTCTTCTGTATACTTATTGATTTTTTTTTCCCTTTGTTTCCTTATTTTAAACAATTATAAGACAGCGGTGTAAGATTTTCCAACTATAATTGAAGACTTGTCTATTTCTTCCTTAGTTACATTTTACTTTAAATATTTTGAATTTCTGATAGTACATTATTATATATTTTTGATAAATTCACTTTTTACCTTTATAAGATAAATCTATCTCGAGTTCTATTTTTTTTGGAGGGAGGGGATATTATGATAGCTATCCTACTTTCAGTATACTTAGTGCTTTCCATATTTTTACCCTTGACATTTCCATGTCTTTATATTTAAAGCGTTCCTCTTCTAAATAATGCATAGTTTTGTCTTCCTTTTCTATCCATTCTGACAATCTCTTCCTTTCAGTGGTAGTACCCAGTCTATTAACATTTAATGTAACCATTTATAGGATGCGTTTGAGCTCACCTGGTTGCTATTTGTTTTCTTTTGTCCCTTAGTCTTTTTGTTCTTTTGTTCCTGACTTCTTTTCAAATAAATAACTAATTTTTAGTACTGACTTTTTTCTCTTCTATTGTTTTTTAACTTTTTTTTTTCTTTTTTGTTAAGTGATGGCTCTTGGGATGAACTTTAATGTTCATGGTTCTCAGTCAAATAGCATTATGCCCCTGTATGTTCCATGTGAGGACCTTCTAGCATCTTCACTTCTGTACCAATGTTATACATTTCATGTTTACATTTGTTATAAACCTCAGACTTCACTGTTCTAGTTTTCATGATATTCTTTAAACAATTATGTTACTCTTAAATAACTTTTAAAAAGGGAGAAATATTTAAGAAAATATTCCTTTATATTACCCGCATATTTGCAATGTCTAGTGATCTGCATTCATTCCTGTAGCTCCTTATTTCAACATGACATAAATTTGTTTTTGCTTGAAACATTTTGTTTAGCATTTCTTATATTTCCACACTGCTAGCTCAAACTCTCCAAGCTTTTGCTTCTCTGGAAATGCCCTTATTTTGTTCTAATTTTTGAAAGATATATTTACTAGGTTCTGTATTCTAATTAGCAATTTTTTTTCCTTCAGCATTTGAAAAAGATTCCTCTGCTGTCTTCTGGTTTGAATTGTGTCTCATGAAAAATATCTTTGATTTTTTGTAGGTAATGTATCTTTTTTCTTCTGGGTCCTTGTAAGATTTTCTTTTTACCCTGGTTTTTGCAGTTTGGCTATGATGTAACTATGTTGGATTTTGTTGTTGTCTTTTGTTTTGTTTCATCTCAAGTGCATTTGTTGTTTTGAGGGTTTATCATATCTGTGAGTTGATGTTTTTGGTCAGATTTGGAAAATTCCATCCACAGTTATTCAAATATGTGATTTTCCTGCCCCACTCTCTCCTCTCTTGCTTTTCCTTTTGGGACTTAAATTACTTTTTTATTTGTCTACTTGATACTACAGGTGATTAACCTCTGGGGTTTGTCGTCACTCTCTTTTAAAACTTTTTTTTTTTAAATTTCATTTGTTTAACAGAGAGAGAGTGTATAAGCAGGGGAAGTGGCATAGGGATGCAGGGCTCCATCCCAGGACCCTAGGATCATGACCTGAGCTGAAGGCAGATACTTAACTGATGGAGCCCCCCAGGGTCTTGTTTGTTTTATCTAGTTGTTTTTTCTCCTTGTGATTAGCTTGGACAATTTTCACTGCTTTGCCCTCACTTTCACTGATATGTCATATCTTCCAGCTTCTGTTGATCTCCTACAATAAATTTTGTATTTCAGGTAATATGTTTTTTAGTTTTAGAATTTCTCTTTTCCCAATTTCCAAATTTTGTACAGCTCTCACATCTCTCCTTCAGTTCTCCATTATTGTACTTATTTTATCTTTTTATCCACCGAGTCTGTACACTCATGAATAGACCCATTATTTTAAAGTCATTATTCACCAGTTCCCAAGTCTAGGATATTTTTAGGTCTATTAATATTGGCTGCTTTTCCCCTTGAGTATGAATTTCATGTTCCTATTTATTTCTCTTTTTGGTTTCTCTTTGTTTTTACTGCATACTAAGTATTAGAAATGATACCTTGCAGGGACTCTGGATTCTGTTTTCTGTCTCTAGAAAGTGTTGAGTTATTTTTCTGGCAGGAATTAAATTATCAGTGAATTGCCTATCTCTTACAAGTGGACTGGCTTTGTAGCGTATTTGAGTAGATCTATTTTAATTTATCCCTTAGTCCTAATACATAGATCTTAGTCCCAGAAGACAGTCCTTTCTCATGAGGCTTAATTATCTTTGGGATCTAAAAGGACGCCTGAAATCTTGAACAAGGCCCTATAATCTGGCCAGCACTCAAAGCTCTGGATTCTGGTGACTTCTAGCCCCTGGAAGATTTCTCCTCAGAGTTATGAGTCTTCCAGCTGGTGTTTAAATGGGCGATCATTAAAGTTTTACCCCTGGCACATGCAATTTCAGAATTAGCAGTAATCATGGGACTTTTGCTCCTGGATTAGGGGGAGGGGGGCTAACCTCTCTTTCCTTGTAAGTATTATAATACTTTCCTTGAAAGTATTATAAAATACTTTTAAAATATTTGAATTTATCCTTTCATAATTTTTAATAGGGAAAATGATATAAAATCAAAGACCTTATTTTCTTATTTTTTGCTTCAGTAGGAGTATACTGCACTGAGTGCTTTTGAGGTTCTTCTTTTAAATTCTCAGTATGTTTCAGGGAGCTTGCCATGTGGATAAATACAGAGCTTCCTCATTCTTACTAGAGTGCTAAAGTTGATTTGCTGCCCCCTTTTAAGAGACGTTAAGGTTTATCTTAATGTCCCCACTATTTTAATAGTGTGATTGTTTGTAGCCAGAAATCTGTGTGTGCTAGGCAGATCTGATGCTTGGCCAGATTTCTAACAATGTCTGAGTCACCGGAAAGGCATGCAAACTCACATTAGAGTCAATGTTGGAGCTGCAATCAGAATGCATCATTTTCCTTGAATTGCTGGCTTATTTCTACAAATTCATCTCTATTACTTAGTATTATGTAGTTTCTAACCAAAGAACTAAGTGGTTTTTGCCCATTTTTTCCTATCAGCTAGCTCTTTGAGAATTTGAAGAAACTCTTATGTATTTAGCCCCCTAGAACTCTCAAAATACATTCAAACCTTATTATACACAATAGTCCATAATTTCTGGAGGCCCATGGACTTCAGTCAAGGACCCTCTAAACGTCACAAGGAACTCTTTTTCTAATACTTCTACCCATAATTAATAAGTATAGTTTAAAATTCATCATGGCATATATAGTTCCATCAATTCCTAGATCACAAGTAGAAAACATGAAAACCACTAACTCCATGAACCATTCAAAAATAAATGAACATATGGGCATGGAGGCTTAAGTGTGACAAGTTGGGAACTCATTTGCTTCTTGAGACAGAAAATTCATTCAGCTGGCTCTGCACAGTAACAGCTATAAATATGGTGTCTAAATATTTTATGATTAAACGCCATAATTTCAGGAAAGCACAAAACAGATGCTTACTTTATGTAATGATGACTCCTGCCTTTGTTACCGGTTGGCTCACTTGTGTTATTCACATTCAGTTTCAAACACAAACGTCTCAGAATCATGTGCTAAAGCTTAACTAATCTGCTCTCTTTACGAAAGCATGCATAATACGCCTAAGTATTGCTAATTCAGCAGTGAAAAATAAATTAGACTTTTCAGCCAAACAATTAACACTCAACTTTAAATGCTGCTTGCTAGAGCAAGTAGATAGAAAGTCTACTGTTCTGACATTCGCTATTCCTACTGAAGGCACCGGACGGGATTATATTAATATTTCCCCACGATCTCTTAAAGCAGTTTGTTAATTCTTCCAGGGTTGACGTAAATTAAAGAGCACTTTATGATTTTCATGGAACAGAAGTTATTTCTTAAACATCTACAAGTGCCTCAGCACCAAGCAGAGTATTTGGATCAGCAGAGGATAGCATTTATCACAAGACTGGAGGAGACTCTGACTGTGTGGCGGGTGAGAGGCACCGGGCCCCGCTGACTTTTCTCGAGAGCAGACCCAGTGAAGGCCCGTGTGGCCAGGACTGTGCTCCCTCACACAATCCACAGACCCTTCCACGATGTGGTCTCCACTCACCTCCACTTCCGTGGAGTCTCCCCCTCTTTCTGTAAGTGTGTTTGCCATGCTGACCTTCTTGCCAGTCCCCCAGCTGTGTCCAGCTACACCCAGTTGCCTCTCTGCTGACTCAGGCATGACCCAGACTTGTCCCTAAGCAGCTCTTCAAGAGGTCCTTCCCAGGCCCTTCCTTCCACCTCCATCGGAGTCACCTCAGGCCATCCCATTTGCATTTGTGCCAGTCGGCACCTGCTGGCCGGATGCCTTCTTCCCGCTGCCAGCACAGCACTCAGCATCCATGACTCAGAGCGTGTGTGAGAAACATGCGTTTGAGGAACAAATCCCTCAGTTTCCCCCCCATCTCCATTGTTCACGCTTCCGTCTGATGACGTGCACTCAGCCTAGAGGTAACATAAAACATCAGCCCATGGGGGAGGAGTGAGGGTGGAAGCGACATCCTCTTAGCACTGGCTGTAGACAACCAGTTATAGTATGTGGTGTGGGGTCTAGAATGCCACGTATCATGACATTTGCAAACACACACGTGCGTGTAAACACACATGGTGTCAATAAATCACATCCAGTCTCCAAACTCTGAATGCATCTTACAGTTGGCTTTAAACTCTCTCCTTGTCAGAGCGCCTGGGTGGCTCAGTGGGTTAAAGCCCCTGCCTTCAGCTCAGGTCATGATCCCAGAGTCCTGGGATCGAGCCCCGCATCGGGCTCTCTGCTCTGTGGAGAGCCTGCTTCCTCCTCCCTCTCTGCCTGCCTCTCTGCCTACTTGTGATCTCTGTCTGTCAGATAAATAAAATCTTAAAAAAAAAAAAACAAAAAAAAACCCTCTCTCCTTGTCAAGACACACATGCGTCGAGGAGCAAGATGGCGGAGGGGTGGGACGTCGACAGGTCGCTGAAGTTCAGCTACCTGGTTATCAGACGCTTCTGAACTCCTACAGAACCACTGGGAGCTGGAAGAGAAGAAGAACGGCAAGTCTAGGAACAGAAAAGTGACCACTTTCTGGAAGGTAGGATGTGTGGAGAAGTGAATCCGAGGTGAAACGTGGGAAGATAGACAGCAGGGGAGGGGCCGGCTCCCAGCAAGCAGCAGAGCAACGGAGCACAAAATTGGGATGTCTCTCCAGAGGCTAAGCAGTGGTGGACCCCTCATAGGGACAGTGTGGCCTCAGGACCCACGGGGTCACAGAAAGACTAGGGGTGTCTGGGAGCGGCAGAGTGCCCAGGTATCAGAGTGGGGAAACTGGCTGGAGATACAGAGCCAGGAAGTGGGATCTCAGCTCAGGGTAACCTTAAACAGTGGTCTGAGGCACAGTGGCCCAACTCCCATCCAGGGAGACTTCCTCCTTCCTCCTCTGGGAGGAGCAGCACAGGAACACGTGCCGGGGTCTGCTGGCTTTGGAGACTCCAAATGGGGCCATGTGCCAGAGAAAGAAATGCTCCGTCACAATCTGGGTGAGCATGGAGTGCAGCCAGGCCAGGGAGATGGGAGGGATTGACTGCTTTCCTCTGAGGGTGCACTGAGGAGTGGGGCCCTGAGCTCTTGGTTCCTCCAGTCCAGAGATACCAGAGACTGGGAAGCCACCATCTTCATTCCTGTCCTCCAAAGCAGTAGGGAAAGTGTTCAGGGAATAAAAGCTCCTGAGTGCAAACCCAAGCAGACTGTTTCGCCCAGTCCCTAGCAAGGGCGATGCAATTCCACCTCAGTCAAAGTCATTGAGAATCACTGCCACAGGCCCCTTACCCAAAAGATCAGAAAGAACATCTAGTCAAGACCAAGTTCTCTATCAGTGAGAACTATGGAACTCCAGAATTAGGGGAATGCAACAAATAGCATTCATGGATTTTGCTCATGATCCCTCTGTCTTTCAAAGTTTTTTTTTTTAATTTGATTTTTATCTAATTCTGTTTTTAAAAAAAAATTTCCTCTTTCCTATTTTAATGGTTTTATCTATTTTATCTTATCAATACCTTTTTAAAAATCTTTTATAATTTTCTTTGTTATAATCATATTCTATCCCTTCATTGCATTTAACCTTATTTTTTGTACATATATAGACATTTTTCTTGCTTTAAAATTTTGGGATGCAGTTTCTTCTAATAGATCAAAATATACCCTTAATCTAGCGCATGGCTTTGTTCTATTCTCCAGCCTTTTTTTTTCTTTTTTCAACCAATATCTTATCTTACCAATTCCTTTTTTAGAATCTTTTTAAATTTTCATCTTTACAGTAATATTTCATCCCTTCATCATGTTTAGCCTTATTTTTGTGTTTTATAAATATATATATACATATATATATATATATTTTTTTTTTTTCTCTTTCCTTAAAATTCTGGGAGACAGTTTCTTCTAACAGACCAAAATACACCCAGAATGAAATGATGAATTGTGTGGCTCTGTTCTATTCACCAATCTAATATATATATTATATACATATAATTAAATTAAATACATTAAATATACATAATATGATTTTTCCCCTTCTTTCTTCTCCCCCAAGTTTTCAGTCTCATCTGATTTAGTTAGTGTACATTATTCCAGGTTCATTGCTATACTTTTAGTATTTTGTTTTCTCATTTATCTATTCTTATCTGGAAATAATGAGAAAGTGGGAAAACTCACCACAGAGAAAAGAACAAGAAATAGTACTGATGGCTAGGGACCTAGTCAATATGAACATTAGTAATATTCCAGAACTATAGTTCAGAATGATGATTACCAAGGTGTCAGCTGGGCTCAAAAAAAGCGTAGAAGATAGTAGGGAATCCCTTTCTGGAGAAATAAAATCCCTTTCTGGAGAAGTAAAAAAAAACTAAAATATAACCAAGATAAAATTAAAAAAAAAAAAGCTATTAGTGATGTGCAATAAAAAAAATAGAGGCTCTTATTGCTAGGATAAATGAGGCAAAAGAGAGAATTAGTGATATAGAACACCAAACGATGGAGAGTAAAGAAGCTGAGAAAAAGGGAGACAAACAACTACTGGACCACAAGGGGAGAATAAGAAAGAAAAGTGATACCATAAGGCAAACAACATTGGAATAATTGGGATGCCAGAAGAACAAGAGAGGGGCAGAATGTATACTGGAGTAAATTATAGCAGAGAATTTCCCTAATTTGGTGAAGGAACAAGCATCAAAATCCAGGAGGCACAGAAAACTTACCTCAAAATCAGTAAAAATAGGTCCACACTCCATCTTCTAATAGTAAAACTTACAATGTCAGTGACAAAAAGAAAATCTTGAAAGCAGCTTGGCACAAGAGGTCTGTAACATACAGTGGTAGAAATATAAGATTGGCATCAGACTTATCCACAGAGACCTGGCAGTCCAGAAAGGACTGGCATGATATATTCAGAACACTAAATGAGAAAAATATGAAGCCAAGAATACTATACCGAGCTAGGCTGTCATTGAAAATAGAAGGAGAAATAAGATGTAGTCCATATATACAATGGAATATTACTCAGCCATCAGAAAGGATGAATACCCAACTTTTGTATCAACATGGAAAGGACTGGAGGAAATTATGCTGAGTGAAATAAATCAAGCAGAGAGAGTCAATTATCATATGGTCTCGCTTACTTGTGGAACATAAGGAATAACATGGAGGACATTAGGAATAGGAAAGGAAAAGTGAATTGGGGCAAATCGGAGGGGGAGATGAACCATGAGAGACTATGGACTCTGAGAAACAAACTGAGGGTTTTGGAGGGGAGGGGGCTGGGAGGAAGGATGAGCCTGGTGGTGGATATTAAGGAGGGCATGTATTGCATGGAGCACTAGGTGTGATGCATAAACAATGAGTCTTGGAACACTGAAGAAATAAAATTAAATTAAAAAAAAAAGAAAAAATAAGAAGGAGAGATAAAAACTTTCCAGGACACACAAAAACTAAAAGAATTTGCAAATACCAAACCAGTCCTTCAAGAAATATTAAAAGGGGTCCTCTAAGCAAAGAGAAAGACTAAAAGTAACAAACCAGGAAGGAACAGAACAGAAATAATATACAGTAACAGTCAACTTACAGGCAATACAAGGACACTAAATTCATATCTCTCAATACTTACCCTGAATGTAAATGGGCTAAATGCCCCAATGAAAAGACACAGGGTATCAGAATGAATAAAAAAACAAGACCCATCAATATGCTGTCTGCAAGAAACTCGTTTTAGACCAAAAGACGCCTCCAGATTTAAAGTGAGGGGGTGGAAAACAATTTACCATGCTAATGGACATCAAAAGAAAGCTGGGGTGACAATTCTTATATCAGATAAATTATATTTTAAGCCAAAGACTATAATAATAGATGAGGAAGGACATTATATCATACTTAGAGCGTCTGTCTAACAAGAAGATATAACAATTTTGAGTATCTATGTTCCTAACATGGAAGCATAGATTATATAAACCACTTACATAAACCAATTAATAACAAAACCAAAGAAACACATGAATAATACACAATGATAATAGAGGATTTTAACTCCTCCCCCCCTCACTGAAATGGACAGATCATCTAAGCAAAAGATCAACAAGGATATAAAGACCTTAAATAACACTGGACCAGATGGACATCACAGATATATTCAGAACATTCCATCCCAAAGCAACAGAATACGCATTCTTCTCTAGTGCACATGGAACAGTCCCCAGAATAGATCACGTCCTGGGTCACAAATCATGTCTCAGCTGGTATCAAGAGATGGGATCATTCTCTGCATAGTTTCAAACCACAATGCTCTGGAGCTAGAACTCAATCGCAAGAGGAAATTTGTGGGAAAAAAATCAAATACATGAAAGCTAAAGATCATCCTACTAAAGAATGAGTGGGTCAACCAGGAAATTAAAGAAGAATTTTTAAAAAATCATGCAAAAAATGAAAATGAAAACACAACTGTTCAAAATCTTTGGGACACAGCAAAGGCAGTTCTGAGATTAAAATATATAGCAATACAAGACTTTGTCAAAAAACAAGAAGGTCTCAAATACACATCCTAACCCTACACCTAAATGAGCTGCAGAAAGAAAAGCAAAGGAAGGCATACCCATCAGGAGAAGAGAAATAATAAAGATCAGGGCAGAAATCAATGAAATAGAACCAAAAGAACAGTAGAACAAATCAATGAAACTAGGAACTTGTTCTTTGAAAGAATTAATAAGATGGATAAATCCCTGGCCAGACTTATCAAAAATAAAAGAGAAAGGACCTAAATTAATAAAATCACAAATGAAAGAGGAGAGATTATAATCAAAACCAAAGAAATATAAACAATTATAAGAACATGTTATGAGCAACTATACACCAGCAAATTTTACAATCTGGAAGAAATGGATAGATTCCTAGAGACATATAAATCACCAAAACTGACCCAGGAAGAAATAGAAAACCTGAACAGACCCATAACCAGTAAGGAGATTGAAGCAGTCATCAAAAATCTCCCAACACACAAGAGCCCAGGGCCAGACGGCTTCCCAGGGGAATTCTACCAAACATTTAAAGAAGAATTAATACCTATTCTCCTGAAACTGTTCAAAAAAATAGAAATGGAAGGAAAACTACTTCCAAACTCATTTTATGAGGCCAGTATTATCTTGAACCCAAAACCAGACAAGACCCCATCAAAAAGATTTACAGACCAATATCTTTGATGAACACAGATGCGAAAATTCTCACCAAAATACTAGCCAATAGGATCCAACAGTACACAGTTATGAAAATTCTCACCAAAATACTAGCCAATAGGATCAAACAGTTGTGGTGAATTATTCACCACAACAAAGTGGGATGTAGTCCTGGGCTGCAAGTTGGTTCAACATCCACAAATCAATCAATGTGAAATAATACATTAATAAAAGAAAGAACAAGAATAATATGATACTGTCAATAGATTCTGAAAAAACATTGGGCAAAGTAGAGCATCCTTTCTTTTTTTCTTTTTTCTTTTTTTAGATTTTATTTATTTATTTGACAGAGTGAGAGGAGCACAAGCAGGAGTGGGAGAAGAAGGAGGAGGCTTCCTGGAGAGCAGGAAGCCCGATGTGGGGCTCAATCCCAGGACCCTGGGATAATGACCTGAGCCAGAGGCAGACGCTTAATGACCGAGCCATCCAGGCGCCCAGTACAGTATCCTTTCTTGATTAAAAACTCTTCACAATGTAGGGACAGAGAGTGCATACCTCAATATCCTAAGAGCCATCTATGAAAAACCCACAGTCAATATCATTCTCAATGGGGAAGAACAGAGACCTTTTCCCCTAAGGTCAGGAACACAGCAGGGATGTGCACTATCACCACCGCTATTCAACAGAGTACTAGAAGTCCTAGCCTCAGCAATTGGTCTACAAAAAGAAATTAAAGGCACCTGAATTGGCAAAGAAGAAGTCAAACTCTCACTCTTTGCAGATGATATGATACTTTATGTGTAAAACTTAAAAGACTCTACTCCAAAACTGTTAGAACTCATACAGGAATTCAGTAAAGTGTCAGGTTATAAAATCAATGCATGGAAATATGTTGCATTTCTATACACCAACAGCAAGACAGAAGAAGAGAAATTAAGGAGTTGATTCCCATTTACAATTGCACCTAAAACCAAAAGATACCTAGGAATAAATCTAACCAAAGAGGCAAAGAATCTATACTCAGAAAACTATAAAGTAATCATGAAAGAAATTGAGGAATACACAAAGAAAGGGAAAAATATTCCATGTTCATGGATTAGAAGAACAAATATTGTGAAAATGTCTATGCTACCTAAAACAATCTACACATTTAATGCAATTCTTATCAAAATACCTTCAATTTTTTTTTTCAGAAACATGGAACAAATAGTCCTAAAATTTATATGCAAACAGAAAAGACCTTGAATAGCCAGAGGAATGTTGAAAAAGAAAATCGAAGTTGGCAGCATCACAATTCCGGAGTTCAAGCTCTATTACAAAGCTATAATCACCAAGACAGTACGATACTGGCACAAAAACAGACACATAGATCAATGGAACAGAATAGAGAGCCCAGATATGGACCCTCAAATCTATGGTCAACTAATCTTTGACAGAGTGGGAAAGAGTGTCCAATGGAAAATGACAGCCTCTTTAACAAATGGTGTTTTGGACAGCCACATGCAAAAGAATAAAACTGGATCATTTCCTTATACCTCACACAAAAATAGACTCGAAATGGATGAAGGACCTCAATATGAGAAAGGAATCCATCAAAATCCTTGAGGAGAACAGAGGCAGCAACCTCTTTGACCTCAGCTGCAGCAACTTCTTCCTAGAAACAGCACCAAAGGGAAGGGAAGCAAGGGCAAAAATGAACAACTGGGACTTTATCAAGACCAAAAGATTTTGCACAGCAAAGGAAACAGTCAACAAAACCAAAAGACAACCGACAGAATGGGAGAAGATATTCGCAAATGACATCTCAGATAAAGGGCTAGTACCCAAAATCTATAAAGAACTTACCAAATTCAACACCCAAAGAACCAATAATCCAATCAAGAAATGGGCAGAAGACATGAATAGACATTTCTGCAAAGAAGACACCCAGATGGCCAACAGACGTATGAAAAAGTGCTCTACATCACTCGGCATCAGGGAAATACAAATCAAAATAATAATGAGCTAATCAGAATGGCTAAAAATAACCAGTCAGGAAACGACAGATGTTGGCAAGGATGGGAAGAAAGGGGAACCCTCCTACACTGTTGGTAGGAATGCAAGCTGGCACAACCACTCTGGAAAACAGTATGGAGATTCCTCAAAAAGATGAAAATAGAGCTACCCTACCACTCAGCAATCTCACTATTGAGTATTTACCCTAAAGATACAAATGTAGTGATCCCAAGGGGCACATGCACCTGAATGCTTATAGCAGCAACGTCCACAATAGCCAAACTATGGGAAGAACCTAGATGTTCATCAACAGATGAATGGATAAAGAAATGTGGAGTGTATATATACAATGGAATACTATGCAGCCATCAAAAAAGGAAATCTTGCCATTTACAATGATGTGGTTGGAACTAGAGGTTATCATGCTAAGTGAAATAAGTCAATCAGAGAAAGAGAATTATCATATGATCTCTCTGATATGAGGAACTTGAGAGGCAGGGCAGGGGTTGTGGGGGGAAGAGAGGAAAACATGAAACAAGATGAGATCAGGAGGGAGATAAACCTTAAGAGACTCTTAATCTCAGGAAACAAACTGAGGGTTGCTGGAGGGGGGTAGGGACAGGGTGTCTGGGAGATGGACACTGGGGAGGGTGTGTGCTGTGGTGAGTGCTATGAAGTATGTAAGCCTGAGGATTCACAGACCTGCACCCCTGGGGAAAGTAATACATTGTATGTTCACTTAAAACAAAGAGAGAGACACACATGCATGTATTCGTTTTGGGTTACCCTACTGTGGTGAATGGTTTACCCAAGAGCAGCCAGTGCGGTTGGCAGGCCCCCCATACCTCACAGTCTGCAACAAACATGGTGGGGTGACCCCTGCACAAAGCCGTAGCTGGGGGGGGCCTGAGGTGCACACACACTCTTGCTGTCATGTCCCCTCTGACAGCGTGGAGGGTGGGAACACCACGTCCCCTTCTTCCGACCCCTCACTGCCAGCTCCTCCTTCACACCACCTGCCTCCAACTCCTCAAATCCCTCCGAGATGGGAAACCAGACGAAAACACATCCATGATGTCACCCTTCCCGGGAACTCAGGAAATGTCGACACGCATGAACCCTGTGTAGACACCTGCAGACAACCCCAAAGTGGTCGGGTCCTTCTCACTTACGCATCCAGTCTTCCACCTGGAACCTGGGCAAGAGACCAGCCAGGCCCGTT
Source organism: Meles meles (assembly GCF_922984935.1). Taxonomy (NCBI): domain Eukaryota; kingdom Metazoa; phylum Chordata; class Mammalia; order Carnivora; family Mustelidae; genus Meles; species Meles meles. The sequence goes on along the minus strand of NC_060077.1, from coordinate 94,829,328 downwards.
CAGGGAGGAGACGCCTGCCGGTGGGAGGTGAGGGCACACTAAGGACACCGCCGAAGTGGGGACACTGGAAACCCAGGAGATACAGTGTAAACAAGATCGACAACAACGTGGTTCTGGTGGATTCTGGCTGTTGCAATGTTGTTCACACAAAATGATGCCCTGAGGGCTTCCTGTGTGCCAGGCACCGTGTGCGCCGCACTGATACTCTGTGGTCGACTACTTCTCAAATCCTGAGCGGCAGAAGAATAACCGGAGGGCCTGTCCATAACAGAGTCACCATTAGCGTTTCAGAGATTCGCTGTCTTGGGTGATGGTCACGGAGTCCCAGCAAGACCCATGGTTTCCTTTCTTTCTTTTCAGCTGTGGTGGGGAGCCTCTTGGAGGACAGAGGGAGAAGGACTTTCTGCCTGAAGCAGCCCCTCTCTCACAAGACCCTGACAGAGCTCCTGGTGAAGCAGCAGGGACGCCCAGGGGACCATGCACCCATGTAGCAGGGCCCACGGCTTCTGCTACCCTGCCCGTCCTCATGCTGGCCCGGACACCAACAGAAACCCTACCCGGAGGGAATCAAATGCGTGTCCCTTCGAGACGAGGGTACAAAACCTGTGAGAACGTCTGTGACACAGGTTCCTACGAGGCGGGGTTGGGGAGAAGCTCGTCGCCCCTCAGTCTTGTCCTCTTCCCACCCTATTCTGGGACGGCAGATGTGCTGTTGGGACAGAATTCCTCTTATCGCGAACTTGTCTGCAATGTCAGAATTCATTAAAATAAGTGGTACCAGATGTTGGACTTAGACCTATCGAGAAAGTTACCACCGCTGGAAAGGCTGAGCATCCGCTATGGTCTGGTTTGGGACGACCCGCCTCTGGAGAGACAAGCTGTTCTTCACACCTCAAAAGTAGAGCAAGGAGTCACTTCTGAAGAGCCGGCCTTATTTGGGGATGAGGATACAGACCCGTGGAGTCCGCCGGTTTTTACCTGAAAGGAGAGGCAAACAGAGCGAGTAATGTAAAGTTTTAAAGATCTTACTCAAACCATAGGCTTAGAATTATCATTAAAAAATTAGCTTAGGCTACTTCTGTTGAGGCTTTAGCTGTGGCTTGAAAAGGGGTTATGTCTTACCCCCTGGTTTATTTTTCCTTTGCCTCTTTGCCCAAATAAAAGCGTATTGGAAGTTACTAGTCACACAATGAAATAAAAATCTATGCAAATCTTTGATTCGGATAGCTCTGAATACACATAAACACCAGAGTTCTCAGCTCTGAATAGACATAAACCCTAGAGTTCTCGGAAATGTCACAAAACTGTGTACAGCTGGGCACAATTATTATTTTTTTTATTAGATTCTTGGGCCCACCAAAGCCTCTTTATTACCCTTTCCCTGGGACCAGGACTTAAATCAGAAGTCTCAGAGGCCAGTGCTGTAAGACGCAGTAAAATTGCAGGCAAAATAAAATATCCTCAAAAAATACTGAGCTGGTGGGACGCCTGGGTGGCTCAGTGGGGTAAAGCCTCTGCCTTCGGCCCAGGTCATGGTCCCAGGGTCCTGGGATCGAGCCCCGCATCGGGCTCTCTGCTCCACAGAGAGCCTGCTTCCGCCTCTCTCTCTGCCTGCCTCTGTCTACTTGTGATCTCTGTCTGTCAAATAAATAAATAAAATCTTAAAAAAAAATACTGAGCTGGTAATAATAATGAGGTCATAAGAAGCATCAAAGGTTTGTCTTAATAATCGTACTTCATTCTGTGGGAGACTGCACTATATTTCACATGCCTATTAGTTAATCCTATAGTAAATCTCTATTCTTCACATTCTAAACACACAAAAAAGGAGTATTTGAGAGAATAAGAAAGTACACCAAGGCATGAGAACCAAAGGCCTCTGTTCCTAACTAAGATCTATGCTCGCTCCTCACAGGGGTCGCTGGCCGTCTGCATTGTTCACGGCAGGACTGAGAGACAGAACGCTTCTGAAGACCAGGGCATGGGCGATGTCCGTCCTCACCTTCCCACAGACTTTCTAACAGTAAAACGGGGATGACAGTATCCGCCTCACTGGGGTTCGTGAAGATTAAGCGATATTTTAACTGTGAGATGGCTTATGTAAACATGAGTTATCGTGCCTGACGTTCAGTACACAGGCAGGAAATGACTTTCCTCCTTCCGAAAGTTTTAATAAAAGACATTAATTCAAATATCGTCCCGTACATTCCAGGATCCCGTACCTTACGTTTGTTTCAAATACCATCTCTATGTGCCCCGTTTAAAAAAAAAATTCCATGTAACCCTTTTGAGATACTGAATTTGCTCCAACTGATTTTCACTAATTTGGTTCCCAGTTAAATATATTGAGAGAACAGAAATTCTAATCTGTTGTAACATTTATTCTTTTTCCTACTCTCAGGTAAATAGATTAGTATCGTTAGGATTAGGTTTGCAAAGATATGCCCAATGGGTATAGGCAAGGGGGTCTGTGTCTGCGCGTCTGCGTGTGAGAGAGAGAGAGGGAAGAGACTCCCTGTGCTGAAAGGAAGCGAGTCTAGTTCAGAGAACCAAGTCTACCCATACGGAGACACCGGTTTTTTCCTTTTTATTTACAGTCTGTTCTTCCCCACACAATGGAAAGCCGGCGAGGCGATGGATACACTAATCAGCCTGTGGTGATCTTTGCTCAAGACGAGGTGTGCGCGCGTCGAATCCTCCCGTGGCAGATCGCGTGCATACATTTTTGTACGGCCATGTCTCCATAAACACACTCTGAAAGGCTCTATTCTTCCATCATCAACGTGGACAAAGGTTTGCTTCTACACGGACACTGGTTTGGTGTCTCACTATTTTTCTAGAACTTTGCTCTAACGTAGAAAGAGCGCATCGGTGTGTTCCGACTTTGTCCTCCTCTTCGTGGGACGCACAGCCACGATGCAGTCCTGACCCTGCTGACCTGCGGCAGGGTCCTGCGGGGAGCGTCCGAACCGTTCAAGGTGACCCTCCTGCCACACCGGACTCATCAGACACCTCTGAGCCCCACGGCCGGGTGGGTGCCCACTCCCCTGCCTGCCCGGCTCGCAGACGGCATCCCTGGGCCTGGCCTGCGGCTCGTGTGTGCCCGGCGGCCGGGGCTGTGCATGGGAGAACCGCACACGCCCCTGCCCGACGCTGAGATTCTTCGGGCCTTTGCGAATTAAAGTTCTTATCTGCCCTACCAGATCCCCAATAACCAATTACTGAGGCCGAGGACGGATTACCCAGGAGGTACGGCTGATTGCGAATCCCCTTTCCAAGGGCCGGACACAGTGCTGGGGCGTGGGGTTCCCCGTGGCTGTCTGGCTGCGGAGCCCATCGGACCCCCGCGCAGATCGGCCTGCCCGGCCTCCCACCCCTCCGGGTGCTGAGTTTCCCAGGGCTGTGGATGGGCAGCGGTGCCTGGAACCGGAGAGGCCCTTGGCTGCCTCGCTCTCCTCTTCCTGGGTGCCGTCCTTTGGCCACCCGCCCCGCTTACTGACTGGCCAGGCGTGTCCCTGGCACAGCAAACATGACCTGCTCCTCCCTTCTCCAACGCTTGCCAGACCGTGTTCTCACCCTGTTCTCCCTGGGGTTACAGACAATCTGCGCTGTCCCCCAGGGCGGGGTCACTGGCGGGCATTTTAAATTTACTTGTCATTCCTTTCTCAGCGCCTGGTATAATTCCTGGCACGAAGGAAGCTGTCAGTAAGTGTCTGATGAGTAGAACATCGCTTTCGTAGTTTCCAAGCGTTTCAGCAATGATGGGTGCACTTTCCCTGATCCGCACAGGCGCTTCCGACCCTTCCCTGAGAAGCACTAAGTGGAGTCTCTGTTGGTCTTGTCTCTTGGGGAGAGAGGCTCTATGCATGTTCTGGAGAATTGGACACAATCATACAGCTTTTATTTCATGACCATATTTAGAAATAGAGCTAGCGTGACTTGAAAATATTTTAAAAAGGAAGTTGGTTGAGGGTCTGACCCTTGTTTCAGCTCAGGTCATGATATCAGGGTCACGGGGTCGAGCGCCGGGGCTGGCTCCTGATCAGCACAGAGGTGGCCTCACTCTCTCTCTCCCAAATAAAGAAATGAAATCTTTAAAAAAATTAAAATGAAAAGGAAGTTAAATCACCCCACATCATATTGCCTACGGGTTCCTGAAACACGCTACAGGATGAAAATCCAGCATTGGTTCAAATTTCCTCACACACACGTGAAAGTGTGTGTTTTTATACACACGTACGCGGAAATATACATGACATCAAGTAAAACTGAAACTCAAAATAATGGTTTCAAAGCAAGGCAACACTTGTGATTTCCAACCTTTAAATAGTAATCTTGGGCGCCTGGGTGGCTCAGTGGGTTAAGCCTCTGCCTTCGGCTCAGGTCATGATCTCAGGGTCCTGGGATCGAGCCCCGCATCGGGCTCTCTGCTCAGCAGGGAGCCTGCTTCCTCCTCTCTCTCTGCCTGCCTCTCTGCCTACTTGTGATCTCTGTCTGTCACATAAATAAATAAAATCTTTAAAAATTAAATAAATAAATAAATAAATAAATAAATAGCAATCTTTTTATGCATTTAAGGAAATTAGACTTCTGGTAGTACTTGAGCGGACACTTGAAGTGTGGTGTGTGTATAAAAATCACCAGGTTGTACCTTTCTTTCAAGATCGGTAAGTAATAGCTCGGCTCACACTTTTAAATTAAACATACATGAAGTATTCTTAATTTTAGACTATAAAAACTCGAGATGCTGCCGGAGAGGTCAGTTTCCCACAGATGGGGACAGCCTGTGCCCTAAGGAGGAGTCGAAGAACTGCCCCCGTCCCATGGAACCCTAAAATTCTCTAAGGAAATAAAACTGGAAATGTTAAAAGCAAAAGTTCACTAGTTCCTCCCTTACCTTCTCATCTCAAGTATCAGCAAACATTTCTAAACCCATCTGGCATAAACCTTATTTATCATATGGATTAATTTTCAATATTTTATCTCAAATATCGTGCCGTGATCGTACGGCTGCCCAAGGAGCGCAGGCAGCGTTGTGAGTGATGGCAGACGGGGGAGAGAGATTTGGCGGACGAGATCAGGGCTGCGGTGCCGGGATGCTGCTTCGGAGAACTGCGCTGCGTTCCTTTAGATCTCCTGGCGAGTCTCGTGAGCTGGGCAGTGAGTGCAGGGTCTCCAGCGGTCCAGGTCAGACACGGGCTCCCAGCGGGAGTCTCAGGGCTGGACACAGTGTTCTCCCAGGTTGTAGGTACGATGCTGTCTTCCCGGGACACTGATTAACGAAATCCTCTTACCGTGTGCTTAGTCCCACACTGTTCAGTAGGACAAAGCGTAGATTCGGTAACTAAAGCTGCTTGTTCTGGAGAACAGACAGGAGGCTGGTCTGGAGCCACAAAGAACTGCCCCAGTGATTCGCATCACACAAACGTGGCTCAGGCACGGACGAGGGTACCACATTGCATTCCATGCATTCTCAGTACTGCAGTGGCCCCAATAGTGAATGAACAGTGTCCAGGGCACAGGTTTCCTTCTTGACACCATTGTCTGATTACTACAAAGCCTTGTAACTTGTGGTTTTGTTGTTGTTGAAGAATTAGGTCCTGTGAGGTTCGGTAAGTACTTGCCCGAGTATCTGCAGGATGGAGGAGCCTAGGGCAGATTCGGTGTGGAGATGTCCCACACCAGTGCTGAGCCACCTTCGCTGCTCCGAGCTGCCGAGGAAGACGCAGCACGCCACGCACGGACACACCACCAGAAGTCCCTGCCCTTGGAAATGACGAATATACACCACATGGGGCCCGGGTGGGTTCCTGCATTAGTCCCCTCATAGCGCGGGGCTCCTTCCTGGAGGGGCAGACCGAGAGCCTTGGGAGATCTCCTAACTCAGGAGAAGGATGTTTTGTCCTTGATCTTCAAGACTCATGTTGGGTGTGTCATGGCACACATTTCTGCAGGGTTATTTCTGTCTGTTGCTTGTTGGTCATCTTGAATCTGTGTATCTATGTCTTTTCCCAACTTTGGGAAGTTTTCGGCCATTATCTCGTCACACGTGTTTCCAGCCCACCACTCTCTCCAGTGCACGGTCCCTCCGCTACGCACACTGGGTGACGTCTCCCATCTTTTCCATCCACATCGTATCTTTTCTTCTGTTGAGTTTATGTACTGAGTTTCTAATATTTATGTTGTGTTTTTACTCTGTGAATTTCCTTTGCCTCTTCTGGACATAATGCACACAGGGTTGAGGGATTCTGGATCCTATTTGAACGTGCTGTTTGGGCAGCCTTCATTATGAGATTCCACGGAGAGAGCGGGGGTCCTCATTCTGGGCAGGATGTGAGTTCCCGCTCCCCACGGCCACCACAGACATGTGGGTGATGGCAAGAAAGTTCCTGACACCAGCCCATGGGGACAGTGAAGAGCTCCCATCACGAGGTGGGTGGAAGTGTAAGGCTGTTCTGCCGTGCTTGGGGGACATAGAGTGGTTACCGTCTAATACATGCCCCTTTCCCAGCCGAAGGGCTGGGCACAGTGGACAGGCTGTTCTTGGAGCTGGCACGTCATCTGCACTTGTCGGTATTTCTGGGGTGAGGGCTTCTTAATCTCCAAGTCTGGGACCCATGGGACAGAAGAAGAGCCCAGGGACCACCACTGCGTCCAACCATGGCCCTGAAATCGTAGAGAGTCTGTCTTCTTCTCTCTACCTTTCAGGTTTGTATGCGCGTTTAATGCGTAATGCTCAGGATTATTAGT
>NC_060077.1:92742578-92792578 GCF_922984935.1 Meles meles | reverse complement strand
TTAGTGTCCACTGAAATCAAGGAAATAAAGCAATTCTCAGAGCCGCTACATCCATAACAAAAAATAAAAAGTTTTTGGCTCTGTCAGGAAAATGTTTAAATGTTCTAATTTGTTGGGTTAAAAAAATTAATTATGACAAGTCATTTCTGAACACACATTGCAGCCACATCTTTTTTTTCCCCAGCAATTTAATCTCGGTGCACAATACAGTGCAGATTAAATTTAGAAGCTTCATCAAATTTTAGGAACTTTAAATAATATTCTTTATGTCAACACGGCCAGGGGCTTCGCCAGACCTGACGTCTGGATGGCTCCACAGTGCAGGGGGCAGACGCACCGCGGTCCCCCCCACACTCGGGGCTCGAGTCCTGCAGGTAATCAATGGGGACCCGCGACCATACTTCTCAACTCGAGGGCCATCCATCGCGGTGTGCAAGATCGGAGCCCAGAGAAAATCTAAACTGTGCAATTTTAGTCCCACTTTTTGACTTTCAAAGGACATCCTCCTGTTTCAATAGAATACAAGCCTGAAACTTGTTTCTACCACCCCTGTGGTGTTGTTCTGGAGGACAACAGTAATGACTGTTCCTGCCACAGACGACTTGGGTCTGTGCTCATGAAAACTCCAGTCCAGGTGGTCTGCAACTCGGCACCCACCGCCGCCTCCCTGGGCACGCACAGGCCCTATGCTGAACTCGCAGGGACAGCATGCAAAGGACTCTGAATTCTGATTGTTGCCTGGAGGCCCGGTGTGTAGGATCCGTAAGTCAGTCTACGGCTTTTCAAGTCTTGAGGGCTCCTTCAAAGAGCTGCCGCGTGGCAGACGAGGTTCTTACTTGGAAAGAAAATTCGAGAACAGACGAGTGACTCGATTATCACCGGTAGTCAAGGACGGGGTGAGATCCGACCACCGGATTGCACGTGTACGGTCTGTCCCAGATCTCCAAGTGCACGGGGTATGCATCCGTCCCTGGTCCCCCAGGTCACCCTGCTGTGGCAGGACAGCATCTATCACTCTATCACACATGCTGGGGGGGGGGGGGGAGAGGCCCAGCGCTCTGCCCTGCGAGTTCAGGAAACCATAAGGCATGGGGAGCACAGGACTCGTGCGCAATTATCACTCACTAGAATCAAAACTTTCTCCCGATCTCATTTAACCTCAAGCTGAAAGACCCAAATCTTTAAAAAAACAATAAAATAAAATAAAAATAAAAAACCACATTTTAAAATGAAAAGTAATTCCGAATGCACCTAAGAAGAAACAATATGCGATAGTCAGGCACCCTAACAAAGCATATTTAGTAAATATAAGTACTTCATTGGCTTTCGGTTGGGAATTTGTGGCTTTGTGTAAGGGGGGAAATACTCAATTCTTCATCAGGCAAGAATTTCAAAGTATTTCTGCATCTCTTAAGTTTTGACGGCACTTTGTCCAGAAAGGAAGAGGGGATGAGATGGGGGTTTGGGGGAGGGGGTGGAGAGCAGATTTATCGATGCCCGTGGATACTTCATTCCCTACCCCAATATTAAATTTTATGTGGGGAATCTAGGAGTTTAAAAGCTTCACATTTTTGTGTAATAAAAAAGAAATACAATATCCTGTTGCTATGCATAGTGACACTTTATGAAGGAAAGAAAACCATTCTCCTTAGCTATTCTTTGAAATACGACCTACCACGTCATTTAATTTTTGAAAACCCTAAGGTCATGTAACACACTTTCTCTGTCATTTGTAAGTACATTAACTCAGTGGCCATACGACAGTGAAATTATGATAATGGGCTGTGAAAATGGGTCAGGCAGGCACTGCATTTCATGCTAGCTTCAAACAACCATCAGAGCACGGCTCCGATCAAACATGACAGTAGAAAAGCACGGAGTTTACTTTTCTTAAGTGTTTCTACTCACTCAAGTACACATGCAAGACGCAAGACTGGCCAAAGAGGTCCCACCTCAGTGGTGAGTGAACTGCAAGAAAGTTACCCCACTGAGAGATATATTTCTCCTGCAGAACAGTTCCGCCTGAAAATCACAGATGTTGTGGGGAGAGGGAGGTAGAGGTCAAAGCAGGGTTCTTTCCAAACCATTTCTCCACCATGATGCAAGCTCTGAACAAACAAGATCACATTCTAAGAACTACCCCATGAAGTGAAAAAAAAAGTATGTATGTATATATATAATATATTTAATAATATAATTATATTATATATTAATATAGAATACGTATAATATATAATTATATTATAAATAATATCATTTTAAAACAATAATTACATATAATAATAAAGATATATTTTGAAAACAGAAGCAATTTCACGTATTCACTTGAGCAAACAAACAGAAACCCTTTTCGTAACACTCCTTGTGTGCTCAGCTGTCCTGGAAAAGTAAGGAAGAATAGGAAGGATATGTTGATTTTGCTGGGCTGGCGGGTCTTCTGACTCAAGTGTAATTGAACGGAAGAGTTTGTAACTGAGAAGCTCTTGTCCCTCAGTTTCAAAAAACGGACTTGTGAGTGCCACTGAAGAAGGGAAGTTAAAAAAAAAAAAAAGACGCTTAAATATACGCGTCCTCGTGGGCTTATCCAGACTCACTTCTAATGTCCAGCATCCCCTGGGGCTTTGCCTCACCAGGCTGGCTGGTCCCACCTCCCTGCCCTTGGGAGACTCTGCCCAGGGCACCTCCCAGCGCAGGCGGCCACCCTGATCCCCAAGGAATGGACTATGTGCTTATGTATCCCGTGGGAATTCCTTTTGAATAGCCCTTTCTTTTTCTTTTTTTCCCCTCTGTACTAGAAAATAAAATAAAGTAATAATAATACTAATAATAAAATAAAATCTGTCAGTATAATAGTTCCTGGGAGAACTCTAAGCGAGAGGCTGATGAACAGAGACACAGAAATACCATTCGCATGCAGAAGTTAACTGAATGGCAGAGATAATTGCCAGGATAATTATTTTGATAGAAGCCAGTTGAAAGCTTCTGTGGTGTGTTTTACTATTCCCGTTAAGGGTAAACTATCCATTTTCCATATAGACTATTCACGATGACATATTATTTTCGATTTCTTTTTGGAAAATAATTGTAATGAAAACCAAGGACTTGAAGAGGATAGCGAGCTAGATAAGCTTTGACACGTATTTCGGATCCCTGGACCATAATCCAATCAATGATTGATACTATGTATTCTCGTAAGGCAACATCGCCAGTGTAATAACAGCAAGAGAAGGAGCACGAAGGGTAGCTGGGACCTTCCTGTGGTCAGCATCAGCGCCAGCTCCTTGGAGCTCTAGAGTTGACTGACAACGGAATTTACTGTAGTAGAACTACAGTAGCCTTGAGCAAAGATACAATTATAGCTGAAAAGCATCTTAGGTTCCTGACTGTTGCTGGCATCACGATATAAATCAATAGTTGCTTCTTCCCTTTTCCTCGGCAGCCCCTCCCCTCCAAACTCAAGACACAGAATCCTCCAGAATCAAAAACTTGGTAAAAGGTCATTTTGTTTTCCATCTGACACGCATATGCAAATCAGCTCAGAAAAACACTGATTTTCCTTCACACTGAATTACTGCATCTGTATGAATATTGATACAAACACCACAACTAACACACACACACACACACACACACACACACAATCTCTATGTTGCAAGATGCAAACAAGAAACATAGACATATTTAACGCAGTTCTTAGACCCGTAACTCTAGCAAACCATGCCCTCGGCGGACAAATACCTATTTCAACTCATTTAATTATCTTAAGAGGTAGGAATGCTAACATTTGCTTGCAAGAAAAAGGACTTGTAAAATACACGATGCAGTACCAGAAGAATATATTATTGATAACTTACGTATATGGGCATTTAACACAAAACAGAAGTGTGTCCCTCTCTAAGAGTTCAAGAAAGAACAAGCCGGTTGAGGGAGAGAAAGGCAGTGACACGAACGGAAATGCCGGCTGGTCCACCCTTGCAGCACCTTCTAGTCCTCGGAAAGGCATCTTAAGTCAGAGTGACAGAGACGAATCTGAGGGTGACCAGACGTAGTATGACTTGGGTACATTACGTTGCAGTCAAATAACTGCTTGTTCTTTATTCTGTTTAAGATAGGACTGCCAACCCCATATTGACGCAAATATTTAATGAACTTGTGTATTGAGTAGAACGGAGCGTCCTCTCACCCGATTTCGACCGTCCTTATCACTGGGAAGCCTTGACCGGTATCCAGAAGCTACCCTGAGTCTCCATCTCCTCATCTGTGAAAAAGGCAGGGGTGAAGCAGATGACCCTTAAAACCCATTCCAACCGGAAAATGTTCTTCAAGTCTTTTGAGGGCCAGAAGAAGCAACGCGCGGGGCGGAGACAATGAGTAAGAAGACGGTGATGAAGACGGTGATAAAGACAGTGGGAGAGATGTGCTGAACCAGCCGGGGAAGGGCGCTGGCCACACCTTGAAGAAAGAGCTTCTGCTTCCCAGAAAGAGGAGGGGGCATGCAGGAGGGCATCTCAAAGGGAGAACACTAAGCAGTCAAAAGGGTCATCAAAGGCAGCAAAGGGGAGTAACGATACCAAAAGCGGACAGCATGAACAGAGGCCTGGCTGTTGGGGAGCCTATGACCCTTGGGAACTGAGAAAGGGCCTTGCTTCCACCAAAGTGTGAAGACTGCATTTTCTTTCCTTCCAACAGGGCCAGCCTTGCGGCCAAGAGATGGGCCGAATCCAGTGTACGGCCCTCTCGGGTTCAACAAGCCTACAAGTTACACGGGCCAGAGCATGCAGGCCACAGCTCGCGGGCCGCCTGTAACAGGGCCTGGCACATGGCCGACACCAGTGAAGATCTACTGGCTGGATCAAAGGATACAGAAGAGCATATTATTATGTTTAGTCTGACTCAGTATCGTGCCGTACAATGTTCTTACCTGACGGTATCACCTCTGCATTTTGTTTTTTTAGCAGTACAACAAAAGGGGAATGTTGATAGTGGCCGGGATCTCCTTGGCAAACTTCCAGAGACCACACAAATGCTTTCTGACAAATCAGGGAGTTTTGTTAGTTTAGTGCAAGTTCTCTCTAAAACACGAAAGCCTTAGAGACCCAGTGTTGTGTCTCTCCGCTGCGTGGGAAGCCACCATCTCCTTGGGACCAGAGCCTCAGCCTGAACCTTGAAATAATGCAAAAATGAAACAATACAACTCCTCCCTCCTGCAGAGGATGCAAACTCAAGGGGTTTGTTCAAATGGTGGCCAAATCCCACGTGAGCTGGAGCCATTCCTTTGCTTGTTTATTACACATCACTATTAAGCTGATGCGGAAAATCACCCTATATGGAAACTAACATGTTCCCCCACATCAAAACTCCTATTTGAGTTCAAACCCTCCAAAAGCATGGCTTTTCTTCTCAGCCAGTGACTCCCCCAGCACTGGAACGCTGCAGCTGTGCGAAGTGCACGGTGACTTCCTCTTACCAGTTACAGTTAAGAAGTGAATACATTATGTAACTATGAAATGAGAAATTATGTTTTCAACAAGGTAGGAAGAACCAGGCGTCTTGAAGAAAGCCACAACAGGACTCCCAGCTTTCTGGGAGGTGGGAAGGCACACGTCGGCTGGGGCGGCCCCCGCTGCCGGCAGCACGGCATATGCTCTTCGTGGCCCCCTGGGAGAACTAAGGTGTCTTCACCTCCGGATGTCTGCCTGTGCTTGCGTTTATGGTAATGGGTGCGTGGGTCAGGCCCCTTATTAAAGACGCCAGCATGAGCTGACAAGTATTCCAACGTTCTTTCCAGAACATCTTTCTACAGAGATGACTGCTGTCCTTCAAAGGAATCACCCAGGAGGACAGAAATTTGTTCCAATGATGCTGCCATCAATCAAAGCGTTTTTGGAACTTCTCTTTCAGCAGACTAGTCAGCTCATCTCTTAGGAGACAGTTTCTTCCTTACAGCCGTAGAATCTGCTGCCCTTTCCTCTTTCCTGTCTTCCCACCTTTCTGCTCGGCCCCCACAGCAAGCATCAGACCAAGACTCAGGCTCTTCTCTTCCAACCACACCGCAGACACATCCTCCCCTGCCCCCTTGAGATCAGGGGCGCCTGAGGCAATGTGAGCAGAAGCGATCCTATGCCTCTTCCAGGAAGCCCTGAGAGTGGGTGTGCGTGCCACCTGACACACCGGGCACGGTGACCAGCGGTGGTCTCGCTGGTAGCGGCACGTGAGCCGAGAGCCCGAGTGGGGTCAACGTGCCGCCTCCGCAGACAGGGGCGTGCAGCTGAATGGGAAAGACAGCTCGGCCATGTGAAGCCACGGGGATGCGAGGGCTGTTTGCTACTGCACACCCATTCTCTCCAATACAGTCCTCTACCTGCTTCGGACCGCACATTCTCGAGCTGGGCTGCTCCAGCCATCACCTTAGCAACTCAGCAGGCTAAGGACCTCCAGGAAGGAGTCTTTCGGGGACAGCTGGAAAATGAGGTCAGAGAGAGAGAGGAACTGCACACCCAGACTGAGACTGGCAGCCAGAGACAGAAGTACACTTTAGTCGACTGGGTGATTTTAATCCATTACATTCGGCATCGGAGGTACTACAGAGACAGTAAGTATAGAACTATGAGCCGACCTGCAGCCGATCCGCCTGTGGGTCACTCCAAACTTGGGACATGAAGGCTTCCCTGGGCATGGGCATGTACTATGGCTGTACATTAGTGTCTGGTACCTGGGCATTCGGCGAACACATACTGTTTCAGGCCAGTGCCAAATGATGGTGCCACGGCGGCAAACTTCTCAGCGTCCATAGGCACGCCCGGGGGGAGTGGGGGTGCTGTCAACCCCCGCCCCACTGTTTCCTCTGCAAACTCTGGTCACAGGGGAACCAGCTGCTGGCTTATGCCTCTCCATCTCAGCACAGATGACGGGAACCCTAGGCGTCACAGGGAGGCATGAGAAAATGGCAGGAAGAGATGACTCTGTCCACGGACCCAGAGAGTCTGCCCACACACTGCATATTCTAATGCCGCCGACTGAGCTGGGCTGATGTGGCAGCAGGTTGCTCAGCACAGAGACACACGGTGAAGAGGCAGCCTTTGTCTTCCCGGGACTGAAAAGTAGGATGTGAGAAGGACACCTTCAACTTGTTTCCATGCACGACAAAATGCCGGGAGCACTCTCCCAGAGCTGCACACCCAGTGCTAGGGAAAAGGCAAGGGTAAGGAAGAAAGCCTTACCCTGTCCAAGAAGGTATGAACAAACAGTTGTTGCTGAAGCAAATTCATACCCTTGTGAGTAACGCCAAGGACACAGGAGAAGCAGCAGGTTAAGAAGCTGGGCTAGGACACAGCAGGACCCCTCCGAGGCCCGCGCTCACTCGCACACCCCTGCGCCCTTCCACATAGGACTCCACTGCGATGACCAAGCACACAGTTGGTGTAAGGCCCGAGGGGCATGAGTGTCATAAGAGGCTCACACAGAGTCTGTGACATTGCGTACGCAGGAAGCGGACACTGATGGCACCTTTCTGGAAAGCAATTTGACAATGAAAACGACACAGACTCCCTGACCCCACAACGTGCCCACTGGAGAACATAGCCTCTGAAATAGGTCAGTATCCAGCAGCACGGTTTGTGGTGGTCCCTAAGCAGAAGCAGCCGCAACGTCCACCAGTACGCTCAAAGCTGAAGGACTGGGGGCAGCCATCCCTCGAAAAGCACACAGCCTAAAACCAGACTGAGATGTCTCCCGGAGTGAGGATCATGACGGATTTTTAAGTGACAAAATCAAACCACACGAAGGGATTCTACTTTTCAGAGAAGAAAGATAACCCCACGGGGAGCACATGTGTTTTCACACAGGGGTATGAGGAGCGGAGAGGGAGGCAGGGAAAACAGAACCGGGCTGTTTTCATGGGTTGCCCTTGTAGGACGGGAGATGGAAAGGGAGACGGGGGAAAAGACTGATATCTTTCTTTAGCCATTTTTATTATAAATGCGAATTACTTTATACACCTTTACGCTATTACTTAAAATAAGCACGTGCTTCTTTAAAATTTAAAAAATAAAGTAAGAACATGTGAATTAGCTGTCGCTGACACTAACATCATCACTGTTACTGCCATCATCACCACCGCCATCGCCATCACCATCATCATCATCACCATCATCACCATCATCGCCACCATCGCCATCACCATCATCATCATCACCATCATCATCACCATCATCATCGCCACCATCGCCATCACCATCATCATCATCACCATCATCATCATCATCATCATCATCATCATCGCCACCATCGCCATCACCATCATCACCACCATCATCACCACCGCCATCACCATCACCATCATCATCATCACCATCACCACCATCATCATCACCACCATCATCATCACCATCATCATCATCATCACCATCATCATCATCATCACCACCATCATCACCATCATCATTATCACCATCGTCATCACCACTATCGCCACCACCGTCACCATCATCATCATCATCATCACCATCACCACCATCATCACCACCATCATCATCAACATCATCATCATCATCACCATCATCACCACTGCCATCGCCACCATCGTCATCATCATCACCATCACCATCATCACCATCACCATCACCACCATCATCATCATCATCACCATCATCATCATCATCACCACCATCATCACCATCATCATTATCACCATCGTCATCACCACTATCGCCACCACCGTCACCATCATCATCATCATCATCACCATCACCACCATCACTATCATCACCATCACCATCATCATCACCATCATCGCCACCATCGCCATCATCATCATCATCACCATCACCACCACCATCATCGCCACCATCGCCATCACCATCATCACCACCACCACCATCATCATCATCATCATCATCACCATCGTCATCACCACCATCGCCACCACCGTCACCATCACCATCATCACCATCACCACCGTCATCACCACCATCACCATCAGCACCACCATCACCACCATCACCACCATAAGCATCACCATCACTGTCACCCCCACCACCTAGGAGTTGCTCGCACAGTCATCCTTCCTGAGTTCAATGTGAACCAAGACAAGGAGGGAAATCCTGAATGCATACTCCAGGACAATGTTCTTCAAACTGAAGCTAGAACTCCTTAAGGGGTCATAAAATCAATTTGGCAGCATTTTTATAATGGGATAGAATATATAGGTCTTTCTTTGAGTTACTATGGGGTTACATCCTGATAAGTCCATCCTAAATTGAAAATATCATCTATCAAAGATGCATCTCACGAGTGATAGACCAAACATCACAGCTTCACCTAGCCCTCGCTAAACATTCTCAGAACATTCACGTTAGCCCAGAGTTGGGGGGAATAAAGTGCCTGTAGGGATCAGATACTAGCTAGCACCCCCTGGAGAGGCTATTTCAAAACAAAATATATGTCAGTGGGGGAGTGGGCCTTGCAGAGAGGACCACGATGGTGTATACCACGCACACCCCATTGATTCATCCCGACAACTCATCCCAAGTTGTGATCGTGGAGGAGCACAGGGCCACCATGCTAGCGTTCCCACACCATGATAATCCTACAGACCCCTTGTGTTAAAGAGCAGACGGGTCGTACGAGCAGGTGCATGTTGCTTCCAGGGGCACTGCTCCACGTGCTCAGGGAACTCCTCCTCTCTTCCTGCACTAATAATAATGTCTGGTGCGCTGCGCTCTCCAGACGCCCCCATTAATGATGACAGCAGCCAGCACTTCTAAGAGCACCGTTTGCCAGATCCCGCTCTGAGCACATCAGCTATCTTAAACCACTGCTCCTCACAATTCCATCATTTTACAGACAAAGAAACTGAGGCAAATGGCGTGCCTCAGCTAGGAGGTAGCTGCATTTCTATGACCAAAGGGACAGGCATAAAGCAGCAGAAACTGGCAGTGTTGTTTGAATCCAGCAGGACAAGAAATGGAGAATACAGATTGGACTAGGGGTTGGGGGTTGCTCTGAGATTATGCTTTATCCAACTGACACACCAACCAAATCAGACAGAAAAGCCCATAATTGAAAGCAAAGACTTTCATTATGTTATCGACAGATACCAGCCATTTCTTTCCTGCTAACCTCGAGCATCTAAAGCAACTTAAGACTACATTTTCTTAAATGAACAATTTCCTAGATTAGTAACTTACTAAATATCCTCAATCAATAAACCTTAAAAACATTTTCTCATAGGAAGCATTTACTCTTAGAAATAAGTTAAACTCTCACTTCCTGTGCTCAGTCCTAGTCAAGATTCTGGAACATCAACCAAACTGGGTGCTTCTTTTTGGCATGTGATGAGAAGCATGGTTTAGGATAGCAATAAAAATGGCCCATTACTTAAGAATAGTTTAGCAGCTTCTAAGGACATTAAGAGTTTTGGTAAATGTTTCAAATGCATTCCTGCAGAACACAAGAAATCACATGCTCTATGGGGTCTTGAGTGATCTGTCAATGAAGGGGATTAGTTCATTAATGATCTCCCAGCTGAAGCCCAGTTTGATTGAGTGCTTTATCTGAATTGTTCAAAACTGCAGCAAAGCAGTTTGGGTCCATTCATGAGGGATGGAGACACAAGTGGGTATTTCATTTACACCTTTGAGGCAATAAATATACATCACCACTATTTTCTGATAAATAGGCAATAAAATAAAGTTACCTAGATATTTTTAAAAGGATAGCATCTCACCATAAGTCTGTCATAAGTAAATTACTTCATCTGAAATGCTACAGCTCAAAGATAAAGAAAAAGTCTTGATTTCAAACAGAAAAATGCCTCTTCTGGCCTCACCAGCTGTGTCTATGTGGGAAAGGGGCAGGTGAAAATGTTTCTGTAGATGCATTAGATGGGCTGCTTTAGAAATTATAGAAAGATCCATATTGGATATAACCATGGAAATTACTAAATCACTAAAAATTTCAAAGAAAAAATCGTTTACTTAGAGAATGAGATTTTTTTCCTCATAATTCTTCCATCTAATTCATGAATCACTAAAACAATCATTGCATCATGATGTTTCTAGAAGATTCCAGTGAACTGTCCTTATCAGTTCTGGCATTCATCCGAATCATTAATTCACAGATAATAAAAAAAAAAAAAATCCGCCTCCCACCCCACTGTATTTTTAAAAGGGGAAAGTAGAAACTCTCTAGGAAAAGCAACAACAATGCATCTTATTTTAAGGCCAGGAAAAGCACTCAGTTTGGGATCTGGAATCACCGCATGGACATGCGACCTAATATGGGTTACGAGGTTCAGACAACTCTGTGACCCAGCTTGTCTGCTATGACCAGACCCCGAGACACCTCAGTCAGTCAGTCTGATCTCTGGTCTTTAATGACGCGATATTACCAATGCACAGCTATGCCACGAGCAGAAACAACTTTGCAATTGTTTGAGAAATGGAACCTCACTGACAGTAATGTCACAACGTATCAATGATCAGCAACATGCATTTTGAAAATGAATTCGCCTTAAAGGAATCACACTTCCTTACTGATTGCATAGTATTATTGACAATAGGTCTTTTTTTGAGGAATTGCTATTACTTAAAACATAGAAATAACAGTTTCTATTGAAATACACTTAGTTGCCTATTTAAAGTCATTTGAGTGCCTTTGTGCATTAAAGTGTTATCGTTCATGCCTTGGCCAATATCCCTATGAAAATAGCTCCCAAATTAAATTCCTAATAAATTAAGTTAATAATTCACCTTCATTAAGTAATTTAATTTCTTTAGTGAGCAATAAATAGTTCTTGTGACATTCTTCTAGGACAGAAGTTCAAATGTTATTTTTCTTCATTATCTCAGTCTCCTCCTGAGCACAAGAAGTAAAATACACGAAAGGGGGGCTACTTGTTGCCTTCTGTGTTTGTGACCACGATTACCACTGCAGTAATTCCACTGTGTTCGGTAGCAATCAAACAATTCAGGTGGCTATTTTCAAAGTTACTTCTTAGAAATGTTAAAAACTAGATCTCATATAGGTACGAAAAAAAAAGTAGTATTTTCCTAAGGTTATTTTTTGATATTGTATCCTATGTCAGATTTCATTTTTACCTTTTAAGAAGGAGCGGTTGGCTTATACTGTATCCCTAGCAATGTCAGGGGAAAAAAGAAAACGAGAGAAGATTGGTTAAAATAGAGAAGTCAGAGGTAAGAGCCAATAGCATGACACCTGTATGTAGCACTATCTGTGTCCTATTGAGCTAAGGGCATCCCATGGAGGTCAAAGGTGCACATCTTGGTAACATTGTTTCCAGTTCCTGCAGGCCGTGCACCCAGCGCCCCACTTCCACTGAGTGTGCAAATGGAAAAACTTGAGGTGAACGGGCAGCTGTGGGTGCAGCCAGGCCCATGCGCTGGAACAACACAGTGGCACTCCCCTCTTCCCAAGGCGGGATCACAGAAAGCATCCCAGATGGTGGGGGAGGAAGAAAGGAAATAGGCATGTCAGAAGAACAGAACCAAATAGTTTCCAGCCAATTTGACTTAAAAATATATGTACATTAAAACAGATGCAGAAAGCAGACTTAGCCATTGTGAAATTATATGAAAAAGTATTTCCGAAAAATATAAAAAGAATTATCCTATCAACGATTTAAAATATTTTGTTGACTGAAAACCACAAGTATTTAGGACCCCATCTGGGGAAGCTGGGTGTTCTGGATAGTTGAAGGTTTGCTCTTTCCAGTAGAATTTTATAAAAATGTTTACGCACTGGAAAATTGACATAAAATGGACATGCTTCGGCCACATTACTTAAAATATACTGTACACAATTAAAATTTGCCTGACAAGTAGATATAAAAACTAAACAGTCAGTACCAACCATAAAGGGGCAGAGAACAATTCCATTTCCAATCAGTGGCCTGCAATGCTGTGTTTTTCATGTGATTCGTTCTTTTACAACAATTTTTCCCCTGCTTTCTTCTCTCTTACTCTACGGTCCTCTGCTTTCATTTCTCAGTGTTATCTGTGTGCTTCTCCTTACTTCCAATTTGCTACTTTAATTTGCTGTGTCCTACGAGAACAGATTATGTGTGACTATGAGAACTGTGTGTAACAAAATAAAATTCACACAGTGAGGGAGGACCCGGAGATACCGCCTATTCATACACGCATAAATCCAGCGCATGGATTTTGATGCCTGCTGTCCTTTTATCCCCTCTGATTCCTACTCTGTCCCAGAAAAATAAAGATGGTAATTAACTGGTTTTAGACAGGTGAGTTTTACTGTTTCAAAAATGATATACACGTGTGTTTATGCATGTCTCAAAGCCATATTTATATATGATCACATTAAGCTCTCCTCAAGTCCCACAAAGCAAGAAGCACTCCCTTTCCACAGGTAGGGATGACACAGAGTTACAGGGAAGGGACTGTAGCACATTCAAAGAGCTGAACAAAGACACAACTGTTAATTCCAAATTATTCTACAGAAAACAAATACATCAAGATCTAATTTTCATTGTAAAACCAAAGAGAATCATGAAAAAAGAAAAAATTACATTAGGAGCTAAAGAGAACCATGACGCGAAAAGCATAAATATTTCAGTAGATGCTACCCCAAGCCCAGGCCAGGGCCCTAGAAGATGTTCAGGATATTCAGCAGGAATTAGGCATGAGCAACAAAAACTAAACACCACAAAGGCAAACCCGTGTGATTTTGTAAGTTTTTAAAGATTTATGCACTGTCACTAGATAATGCTAGAAAAATGTGTATGTTCTAAAGTGGCACATTTGGCAGCTACGTGCCAAGGCCCAGCCCCGAAACTGCAGGCTGGGGTGACCCAGAGAGGCCGCATCATTATTAACACCTTTTAAAAAATCAGGCCCTCACCATCCCTTCCCCACCGCCGATTCCAGTAGGACGGCGTTTATATTCAAATCAAGTCCTCCCCACTATTTCTCCATGTTGAAGCCCCTTTTCCTGCCAATTCACTCCGAAAAGATTTCACTTTTGAAGCAGCCAGACTTCACAGATGTGAAGATGGTTTCCTTTTCGGGCTAAATAGTCCCCCTATCTGCCTGACCCTCCACCAGCCCAGGGGAATCTCCACTCCCCCACCCTCTGTACAGACATCACTCAGGGTGTTCTCCTCCTCCGTGATTTATTTCAGAAGATGCTCGAAGGCATCATCGCAACTGATATTTGACCTAAACAAAAAAATCCAAAAATTCTCCGACATTCATCAATGTTGACGAGTTATGTGCTTTGGATTTTTTGTTTGGTTGGTTGGCTTTGTTTTTTTGTTTTTTGTTTTTCTAAAACAAAAAAAGCCACAAGAGAAGGTAGCAATAAAAAAGTACGAAAATCTAGGATGGAACTACCATATGCAAAGGTAAACAACGGCATGTGCTGATCTTAAAAGCTTGCTAGAGAGTCATCAAAAATCAGCAGCTTCCCCACACAACAATAAGAACCCGGTAAAACAGAAAAGTAACTCCATTCATGAGAAGGACAACCCAAACAAAACAAATAAACAGCCTAGGAGACAGCAACAGGACAAAAACAGTACCAAGGGCCTTTGTGAAAAACCCACACACCTTCCTAACAGTACAAAAAAAGAAAAAAAAAAGCAAGACTTGAATATATTTCAAAATATATCATTTTTAATTTAGAATGGGGAACTACCATCATAAAGATTCTGTTTTCCTGAATTAATTTCTTAATCTAATATCATTCCAATCACACTACCTGAAGTATTATTTTTTAAGCCAACAAAAATGGTTCCAAAGTTCCTCTAATACAGAAGGAGAAAAAAAAAAATACTCTTTGAAAAAAGAAGGAGGGGCACAGGGAGTGGATACGTTCTTAGATTATTTCAAAATATATTACATGGCCACAGTAATTAACATGGGGGCAGGGGGTCCAACTCAGGAATAGAGAGACCGCTTGTGGAAATCCCAGGAAGCTGAAGAGACAGCCGCAAATACACACTCGGACTCCGTGCACAATGAAGGAGCGTCTGCAGGACAAATCCGTGGGGAGAGGACAGAGGGCAGCACACGGAGCTGGGAGAACAGACTATCCAGTAATGGAGTCGGGTGCCCACCTCACACCATACACTGAAATTAACTTCAGATATACCAAGTATTTAAATATTTTTTAAATCCATAAGAGTACTAGAAGACAATAAAACTGAATATTCACACCATCTTGAAGGTTGGAAGGCGCCTTTTAAACCTTACTTCAAAGGCAGAAACTCTGCAGGAAAGGACCAGTTAAACTACATAAAAACAACTCAGTCCATCAGAAAAAAATGCCCTAACCCAGGGAAACACACAGCGCTGGTGGGGCTGGAAATGTACACGGCCTTCCCAGAAGGCCAGTTGGCGGTATACGTACCAAAATAATTTAAAACAGCCAAAACCTTTGACCTAGTAATTCTACTTCTGGGAATTTATCAAGGAAATGATGATACTATTGCCAAGATATACATACAGAGAAATTAATTACACAGTTGTTTACATCTGTGACGCTCAGCAAGGGCAAAATTTCCAACAACGGTGGATTTTTTCAACTAAAGTGTGCGTGTCGATAAAATGGGGAGCCATACAAGTACTTAACATGACAAAGCAGGTCTAGATGACATGGTAAATGTTATGAGCTAAAAAATAAGCTATACAACAAAATATGTAGGAAGAAGTCACTTCGGTGAAAATACATGTGAAATACTTCTATGTCTATATTTGCATAGGAAAAGATCCAGAAGAATATACACCAAAATATCAACGTTGGTTATTTCCAGGGGAGAGGATTTCAAATAAGCTTCGTCTGTTTTAAAATTTCTTTTTCTCTGTTCAAGTTATATATTATACATATATTATGTGTGTGTGTATCTATCTATATATGTAGATATATATATCTCACTTACATAACCTCAAAAGATAACAGAAGAGGGCAAAAACTCCACAAACTAATTTTTAATATCAAACCAAAGGGTTTGCTACTATAGAAATACTAGAAAGATGACGGAACATCCTTATTAGAACTTTTTCAAATCAACAACAACAAAAAAAGAACGATGCAACAGAAAAATCAACATACATGGGCAAAAATAACTCAAGAAGGATTTTGTCTAATAAATACATTTGTCTAATAAAATACACGGAAAAACATTCACCCTCACCTGGAACCCAAGAAATACGAATAAAAACGTGGGGATACTATTTCAAAGCTACTAAATTGGCAAAGAATTAAAAATGCCTGTGTTGGCAACAGCTCAGAGGCATGAACATTTCCAGGCACTATAAATGAAAAGATACCTTGATATATTTTGAGGACAGGTTTGTGATAGGTACCAAAGGCTGGCTGACCAAGTCATGTCAGGTTAAAAAAAAAATGGTTTTTTCACTAAAGAAATCATCATGAAAATGTACAAAGTCAGGTGTAAAAAGCTGTTCACCACTTAGTGAGTAAACTGATAAATACCACCATTATCCTCATTTTTGTTTAAAAAAATGCCTGTACGGGCAAAAAAAAAAAAAAATCCTAGAGGAATTCAGATAAGATGTTCATAGTAGCAGTATCTAGGTAGTAATGAATAATGCCTTTTAGTTTGCTTATCTGTATTTTACAAATTTTACATATAACATGAACACTTGAACAAAGAAAAAAACATTTAGGAATAGAAAGTGAATTCCCCATACTTTTCTCTCAAATTAAAAAGATAAAGTAGGGGCTCCTGGGGGGCTCAGTGGGTTAAAGTCTCTGCCTTCGGCTCAGGTCATGATCTCAGGGTCCTGGGATCGAGTCCCACATTGGGCTCTCTGCTCCGCGGGGAGCCTGCTTCCTCCTCTCTCTCTCTCTCTGCCTCTCTGCCTACTTGTGATCTCTCTCTGTCAAATACATAAATAAAATCTTAAAAAAAAAAAAAGATAAAGTAACGGTAATGGACTTCGCCAGTGAAAAGAAGAAAAAACAGACGCAGGCGAGAGCAGGGAGCGCCAAGACTGCGGCCGGAACAGAGCCGCCCCGCGAAGCACACCGAGCCGCGACGCTCTCACTGCTGAGGCCCTTCCCGGGACACGCTCCCATGCGGGGCCTTCGGGTGACAGACCCCGGAGCGGGGAGTCCACAGCCCGCCCCGCCTGCCGGGTTCCTGCCGCTCCTAACACATGGAAGGGTCCCCAGCGACCTGCACCCAGATTCCTCCATCCCTAAACGCGCGACCTGGTGGCGGCCGCGGTGCTGAGTTAGTCCGTCGGGGACCTTCGGGAGGCCTCTGTGACCAAACATGCAGAGGCTCATGGGGGGACTTGGGACTCCGGCCACTGTGGGGACCAAGACGGCTGTGGAGACCCAGAGCTCTGCGGGCCCTCCCGCTGGGGGGCTGTTCTCTCAGCTTCCAAGAAGGGGGGTCTTGGCAGAAGACCTGGTAAGACTGGATGATCCATCCGTCGCTGTCCGTCTGTCCGTCCGTCCGCTCGGTCACTCGCCAGAGGCCGACTGGGGTCTCCCGCGATGGGTGCCATGCCGGGGCGGGGGGTGCAGAGGCAAAGGGAAGGCGGCTCCAAGCTCAAGCTGTCCATACAGAGACACAGAGCCACGGGGCCAGACTCGGGGGACAGAGGTGGGGGTGCACGGGCACAGCACTGGAAGGACAGACTCCTCGAGCGGCAGGCGCTGGATGCAGGACAGTCCCTCCCGGTGCTCAGGCTGGGCAGGGGCCCCACGTGAACCGAGTGTGAAAGCGAAGTGTGGGCTTCGTCGCCGCCAGGCGGAGGCGCGGGAAGGAGAGCAGGTGACGCGCAGGGCAGCGACCAGGACAGACAGAGCCCGCTTCCAGCCCCGGCCCCTCACCTCAGAGACTGAGAAACTGGGGCCTGGGCAGGACCCGCGACTGGGTTGTCACAACAACTCGCGATTCTCGACCTTTTCTACGACGGTGTTCCACCAGGAGCACTGCGCCGGAGAGGGTACTTGAGCAGCTTCCCAGCAGGAAGGGACCGAGCAGACTGGGGGGTGTGGGGGGTGCCCGCTGCAGAGACGTGTGCAAAGACAGCACAGCCAGAACCTGGAGACCCAGGCGGTCTGGAGCCTGGGGGGCGGCAGGTGCCAAAAAGCCTCCGAAGTTTTACCCTCAAAGAGGCTGTGAATAGAGAAGCAAGGAGGGCAGCAGAACCAGTGGGTGCGGGAGGTCCCTGGGGAGCAGCACTGTGTCCCAGCTCTGCCTACAAAACAGGGGACAGCTGCGGGTCTCCTGACCAGACCTCCCCGGGCCCTCTCCCGACAAGCTGCAGAGGTGGGGATGGTTCCCTCGGGACAGAAACCCCGTGCGCATCCTCCGAAACAAAAAGGGCTTGTCCTTAAGCCCCCTGGTGGGCGACCCCACCTGCTTCTGAACACACCAGATTTCTGAATCCTTGCTTCTGCTGTTCCTTCTTAACCATCTACAGAGAGATGCCCAGCGCCGTCACACAAGACTCGGCAAGCGATGCAGACCCTAGAGAGCATAATCACGTGATCGCAGTCTGTGAAGCTGGACACACCAGACCATCTGATCGTACGACAAACAGGAAAAACACAATCAGGCAAGTAAATATATAGATACACTTCATATTTCACTGGAACAGTAGCTTCCTATAGAAAATGGACTCCAGGAAAAAAAATCCATGTTTTGGAATTTGTAGTTTTTCTATTTTCTTTTACTTCAAGCCTCCATTAATATAGGCCAGCTAACTGTCAAGTGCATTCACAGAAATAAACTGATACTTTTCATCTCTATGTATCTGAGTTCATCATTACTTACTCTACCTCATCATGATAAATAATCTTTGAATCACACGTAATGATCAGGGGAATTTAACAATCCCAGATTGATGCCTGAGATACACACATGAAGATGAACATCAAGGAAATATGTAGGCCCAGATCTGGTACTTTCTCTGGTAAGCTGGGGATGAGTACACGGCCGTCACAGTCCCCAGGAAACTTCATGCCATGGTATTTCTGAAGGGAAGGAGTCTTCCTTAAGGGCCAGCAGAAGTACTAAGTTGGACCCCAAGGAAGAATCTGACCCTTGAACGAGAATGCAGTCATGAGAGGTGCCAGCACAGCGATGAGCCACGATTCAGACGCTGTCCGTGACCGTGACGGACGTCCTGTCTGGTGGGGGGTGGATGCGTGTGTTTCAGGGCTAGAAACGTTTTGTAAGCTTGCATATACTTTTCGTAGCTAATCCTCAGAAAAACGGGTCTAGGTGGTTTCTGTTGTTTGAAATTTCCCCCCCACCCCAAAAAGGCATTTGACTACAGCCCTTATCTTTCTATCTTAGAAAACACAGTTCTGTTTTTCTGGGTTTGAGTGCAGCCGGAAGTCGAGGTTTACTTTCACTTTGCCGGCACCGAGGCTCTCTGAATAAATAAAATCCGTAGCTATCCCTCTTTTCCATTAAAATGAACTGGAAGTTTTAACAAAATGGTCAAGTCCAAGCATTTCAAACGAGCAGAGCTACAAGTCCATTTAACGACAAACTCGCCCCTATTTTTCACACTTCAGAAGGACAAAGCCGCAGTTTCGTAGGTGTGTGGCTACTCTACTGTTCCCCCAATTACACGAAATACAGAGAATTAGCAAAAGTACAAAAATGGCGTCACCTCTGTAGCAGCAAACTGCTTTCCCAGGAAAGCCCTAACGAGGCAGGCGCCCCCAATCGCCCAGACACCGTGAGGGAAAGATACTCTCCCGCTCAAAGTGCGGGGGATGGTTCTTTTCAAAGGAAGGTGACTCAGGAGGCAAGGCCATCCGTGCACAGACCCTCACATCTGTTTTCAGTCATAAAGGCCATTAGATCTTGTGGGTTGTGCAGTCTGCTGTTCTACCAACTTCCTACGAAAGCCTGGCATCTCGAGAGGCAGGGGCACGGCATCTCAGCCGGTGGGGAGCAGACACGCAGCCCGGGCAGCCTGCGGAGGAGAGGCGGCAAGCGGCACAGCCCAGCTGCAAACACAAGGTCACGGCCCCGGCCTGGCCCACGTCCGGCACCTGGGCGGTGAGCTTCAGCTGTCCGCGAACACGGGCGTCCGGTGGCGGCGGGGGGCAGGCGGGGGCTGATGGGACCGTCCGAGGAGAGGCTGCCCGTGCACCGGCCCCGCGTGGTGCATCAACCCCCCACCCCAAGGCACTGCCTGAAGACGACACTGTGTTCGGGCGCCTCCATTTGCTGGAGCCAAGATTATGAAGAAGCCATATATACTGCCAAATTACTGCGGGCCCCGACTTGGAATAAATCCTGCGGTCCCTCGCTCGCCGCAGCCTCCTCGAGCCGGCTTCGGTCCTCCATTACTGTGAACGCTCTTCGGCCTACAGCAAAAAATATTGACAAAATTCTGCTCTGAAGACAGTTATTGTCTCTGTGTACTTGATAGCAGCCTTCAGGACTTCACCTGCTGGCATTAAATTCTTGAGTCGGGAGGAAAGGAGAGAAAATTTGCCACATCTCAAGCTCTTCTGCTCTAGCAGCAGATCAAATTATTCTTTCAATTAAAATAGTTTTGTGCCTAAAAGAAAAAAAAAAGGCCACGGCTTTTTCATTCCCCCTCCCCCCACACATAAAGAATCAATGGCATCACCTCTTCTAAACCCTGTGACTCGGACATGATCTAAATGGCTTAGGATTCTTGGATAATACAGCTCATACAATTAAATCTACTCTCAGAGACTTCGGCAGCACTCACTGTGGGTTCTGAGCTCACAGGCGGCTGAGTGACGGACAGCTCTTCATTGGGGCACATCTCGACGGACCTGATAAAGGGCCCTACCCCTCTCTCTCTCACACACACACACGTGCACACACACACGCACAGGCATCCAGGTCTGTGTGCCAACACCACAGAAATCTGCAATGCCTCAATAGGGTCTGAACAGAGGTCTGGGACTCCCAACATCACCCCCACGTCCCTGGGATGAGGAGGGACACCCCCAAAAGCCACAGAACTTCTTCTACTTCCTTGGCCTGGTGACGTCCCCATGTGACTCACATTGTCACAGGCAGCGAGACAACCCTGCACAGTGCGTGCCTCTCAGCCGACTTCCTGCCTGAGGACTGGATCCAGTCTTTCGCAGGAAATGCCCAACTGACAAGCGCTCTGTGTTGGACTGTCTCCTCAAGACATCTGGTTTAAGGGCAGTAGAATTCAAAACGCCCATCTTGGTGGGATACTTACAAGGTAAGGATGCCTCGCTAGCAGGGGCAATGGACAGGATGTGCACACATCCATGGGGCTGGGTGGGGTGGGGGATGCTCCAGGACACAGATTTTTTTTCTAAAAACCGTCTTAACAGAAGTCAGAGACAAAGGCTAGCTGAGATGTAACACTCAGAATAATCGAGATGCTGAGTATAAGAAAACATCACTTTCTCTGTTATGGTATACACAGTGGGCACGTTACAGAACCTGGCATCATTTGCTGAGCACGTGGTTATGAAGAATTTGTGCCAGAACGTGAATGACAGTCCCTTTCCGATGACGAGCTGTCCTCTGGTATATCTCCGGATAAGGTAAGAATTTCCCAAGCTTGAAACACAAATTCTGTAGTTTCAGTAAACAGACTGTATAGGGCCAAAGGGGGAGACACCCTGAGACCAAATAAATCGTAATAAAATGAGGAACCAAAAATCCAGGGGTTCTAGCAAGTCTGTGTGCTTATGGTTATGGTAAGGAGACAGTTCAGGTCCAGATCAGTGAGGCTGAAAAGCCCAATCTTCCCTTCTTAGTACAGCTTCACACACCTAAACACAGAAAGCACAGTGCAGTCCCATAAAAGCTAAGAAGGTATTTTAAATATCAATATAAGAGCTTCAAATTAACATTCACCTACCCCCTAAAAATCCAGAGTTCCTGTTAATGCCTTCACTTTACACAGAGTGACCCCCGCCAAGTGTTTTATGATTTCCCATAGCTCCAGGTACTACCGGCTGTCTTCCTGAACCCAACTTCCCCAAATACCAACGCGGAATTCACCTCCTCCCAGCTCCACTCTGTTTTACCTAAAGGCACAAAGTAAATCCAGTTTCTCTTCACAGATTGTAGGCCTGGTTTTAATTTGTGCAATAGTCCTTTTGATAACAATGCCTAGTTAAAAACATCCATTAAAAGTCTGTAGCAGGCATTTAATGGAAGGAAAATCTAATAGGCTTCCACCGCAACTCCTTCATTAACTTTTAAAAGAATTCTCTCCTATGGTGTTAGCAGACACACACACACACGCACGGCATGGGGACCAAAGAGAGACAGACAGACAGACAGAAAGACAGAGATGGAGGTGGGGAGAGACAGGGGATGGGAGATGGAGACCAAGAGGGGCTTCCCCGGGGGCGCCTGGGTGGCTCAGTGGATTAAGCTGCTGCCTTTGGCTCAGGTCATGATCTTAGGGTCCTGGGATCAAGCCCCATGTCGGGCTCTCTGCTCTGCAGGGAGCCTGCTTCCTCCTCTCTCTCTGCCTACCTCTCTGCCTACTTGTGATCTCTCTCTCTGTCAAATAAATAAAATTTAAAAAAATTAAAAAAAAAAAAGAGGGGCTTCCCCTTATTCGGGGCTGGATTATTAATCTTGGAAAATAATGAGGTCAAATAATCCTCGCCTGTTCAGCTACCTTCACCAACCCCTACTAATGCTAAGACCTCCTTTTGTAACTAGTATCCACTGTCTCCAAGTCATAAAAGTGAGACTCAGGGGAATCCCAGCCTGAAGGCAACATCGTACCAAGGCCACCCGAGTGTGGAACATCATCCTTCACCAGGAAAAAAGGAAAAGGACGGAAACAGGCCCAAGACTGGCCAAGCACAACAGCCGGGAAGAGAAGGCCTATAGCCACAACGCGCTGAAGGACACACGCTCTGCTGGAGAAAGCCAGTGTCCCGCCCGTCCTTCAGTGGTCAACCGAGGAAGCCCATCAGGCTCACAAGGGCACCTCGTGGCTCCCAGTGGTGCCTCCAGCACCGGATGTTCGTGCCCGGAGCGGGGGCCGCCCGTGGCAGCCGGCCAACCCAGATGCAGGGTGCGTGGGGAAGCCAGCTATCTGCCCCCGGTTGCGAGCTTCTTCCCGCATATCGACGGCCTCTGCTGCTCACCATCTTCCCCATGGAGAGCCTCATAGTTCCTAAAGTATTTCCTTACTGCTTGGAAACATGTCTTGTTTTATTATGACTTCTTTTTCATGCTCTGGTTCCCAGGCTGTGTGGGTCTTGAAAGGTCTGGCCCTGGCCCTCTTTCCCATCAGCCCAGCTACATCCAGGACCCTACGCTGTGTCCCGCCTCAAGAGCCCACACGAAGGCCCTACCCATGATTTTAAGAAAAGACAAAACCATCCAAATCAACTCAAAGAACTACGTCCACAGCAAGTGCATTGGAAAACGACACAACGTTTTGGACTCCTGGGCTAATTTAGGGTGGGTTACTGGTGATTCTGTCGTAAGGGAAACTCCACGGTGTTTGTCATTAAATCTGAACGCCGCCAGCTCTTCTGACCGAACCTGCTGACACACGCCACTGCCAACGCGCCGCGTCTCACAACCACAAACACAGCCAAAGGTCACCTGATCCAAGGGCCGTGCGCAAGTCCGGCAAAGCGGCAGAGTGGGGGCCGGTAAGGCCTATGTCATCCCTGAGTGGCCCTCGGACCAACACCATCCTCAGAACACCAAGGAGAGGGGTCCACCAAGACCACACGCAGGACCGCCAGTCCTCACAAGCCAGGCCCCCACGGCTGTCCTACAGACAAGGGCATCCCCGGGGTGGGCCCACCAGAGTGCCGCCCCCCTCCACTGGGCAGCGGGAGCCACAGCAGGAGTGGCTCATAGTTGCTGGGGAGGCCCTCATGGTAGAAAGGAGATGCCACTGGGAAGGGAAAGGGCGAGACCCACCAGTGTGAGGGACAGATCTACCTCAGGCAGTAGGTGGGAGCTGCCGGGAAGCCAAGCAGCCGTGGGCTCCACGCCTCTGCCCCACGTTCCCTGTTAAGAGGCCGCTCACTGCCGAGCTGCCCGCACCCTTCCCCACCCAACCTAACAAGGGCCGCTCCGCCAGCTCCTGCTTTGTAGATGCTGGACCCTCTGCGGGACAAGGTCACACGGTACGGTGCCCCGCCGGGTGCAGCCCACGGCAGTTGCCCTCCGGACTGAGGATGATACACTGTAACCCAAATCAAGTAGGAGGAATAGTTTGCTATGCAGGTATCAAATGTCATGGAAACACATTCCACATGACTAATGCTCCACTCCTTACTGGCCTCAGTGTGTTTCAAGATGTTTCAGTGAATCACAGTACTGCAACCTTCTTGCACACGAGCTATTTGAGGACCCTCCTTTAGTATCCCCCTCCCAGATGGTCGCGTTGCAGGCTCCTCACAGCTGACCGGTCAACACGTACCCTTCCAGCACAAGTCTGTGAAGACGGGTCCATTCCTTCCTATCACTGTGAGACGAGCAGTGGCCACACACACAGCACCGAGCGGCCAAGACGGCACCGCCAGTCTTTCACGATCAACAATCAAGATATCAGTTATCAATATCTAAGACTTACAAAGCATGCTGAGCCCATGTATGACCCGCGGCAGGCTGTATCTCTACCTCCAACCTTCAGGACAGGCTGTGGTGCAACTGAGAAGGCATGATTTTCTCCTACAGTGGGTTGAATACGGTCCCCCAAAGTCTGTGTCCTCCTGGAAACTCACACTGTGACTTTACTTGGAAACAGGGTCTTTGTAGATATAACTGGTTAAGCCGCACTGAAGTCACCCGACGGGGATGGGTCCTGAACCCGGTGATTGGTGGCTTACAACCAGGCGAGAGAACTCACAGGCACAAAGCAGATGCACATCCAGAGGAGGCCACGTGACCATGGGGGCAGACAGGAGGGACTCCGCCATAAGCCAGGGATCACTCAGGATTGCTGCGAACTCTAGAAAGCTGGAAGGGATGAGGGAGGATTCTCCCCGGAGCTTCCAGAAGGAGCAGAGCCTTGCTGACCCCTTCATTTCTGACTTCTAGCCTCCGGAACTGTGAGAGAAGGAACTGGCTTAACTATTAAATTCCCCCAGGTTTGAATTCTTACTTATTTTTATGAGCTTCACTGCACAAGGAAGAAATCAAAGCAGTGAGGGAATCCCAGGCAAAGGGAATAGACGTTAAGTTGCCCAGTTACCCCGGGAAATGTGTGGTCCTTAACATCCAGGGGGTGTCCCACCTGCAAGCACACAGCTCCACAGCCCCTGAGCCGGGGGCAAGGGGAGAGAGAGAAAGGGCCGACCTACCACCCTTGTCTGCACTCAGCAAAGTAAGTGGCCAGCCGGGGGGGCAGGACGGCCAGGCCTTGGCCAGCAGACCCTGGGTGCAAGCTCGTACCAGGGCTACAGTTTGTGAAGAGGAGGAAGGGGACGGAGCACAGCTCTTCTAATTCCCAGAAGTATCGCAGGGCTGTCCAGACAGACCACCCTCCCCACCCAGGAAGCCGGTACCCACAGATCCAAATGCTGAGGAACACTCAAGCCGCGTCCCGGAGAGGTGACCCACGTCCATGGAGAACGCGATGCGCGCGCTACTGTCCTGGTATCCGAAACAGTAAGCGCTCGGCAAATACCGGTGGGTCGATGGGAGGGGAAACTGCCCGTGGAACAGCCCACAGGAGAAGCTACCGCCAGCCCGGGCGCGTCCCGCCTCACAGGCACGGGTCCCGGAGCTGGCGTCCCTCGAGCGCTGTCTTCCTACATCAAAACACTCACTTCAAATCAGAAAAGAGGCCGTAAATGAGCCACTCTTCTGAATGTGTTAATCTAAACAGCAGGCTTGACTGGCTGTTAAAAATTACTGAGTGACGCCGAAGATCAAAATTGAGTAGGTTTGTGTTTTGTGATGGTTACAAAATTGTGGGATGGGATCCTTTTGTTGAAGTAACTTACAACGGGGGAGAAGAGAGAGCACTAGGACCCGGCGAGTGCCCCTGAGCAGCTGGGGAAGACTGTCCCCAGACACGATGCTGGGTGCCACACTGGCCAGGCCACGTTAGCCCACCGGAGGCTCCCCTCAGGGCAGGCGGCCATGGGGCTGCATCTTCTTTCAAACAGGAACCTGTGGTTCGAGGCCAAGGCTGGGGGAGAGAACGCTCGTGTGCAGGGGCCTGGCGCGATACTCCCAGCAAGGACTTAGTGTAGCACCAGGAGCCGGATGCCCAGTTCAGGGTTCCGCATTCAGGTCCTGACTGTAAACCACAAAGTTTCTCAGGAGCACTGGGACACTGGAACTTACACACATTCTCCAAATATCTCATACAAATTCCAAACTTGGCCCAAAAAAAAAAAAAAAAGAAAAAGGTACCACTGTCTCTCTCTTTAAAAGCCAAGTCATTGCCCTTGAAATTTGCAGAGTTACCATTTTCTGAGGGGAAGTGATGTGCATGAAACCATAAACAAGAGAAAAGAAGCAGGCATTGTTTTCAGAGACCCCTACTGAAGACAGCAGCACGCAAGTTTAGGTTTCCTGGTGACACAATTTACTTTTCTAGATGCCACACTCTCCAGGGATATTCCTACTTGCACAGGTCAACGGTGTAAGGGTATTTTCAAAGGGTCAGTTCTACCAAGGGGCGCGCGCAGGGGCATCAGGCCCTCGGACACAGTGATGTCCCTCTATCGGCAATGCAGGGCCTAGCAGGGCAGTGAGCCACGGCCACACCCACCCCAGACACACGGCGCTCCAGAAACACGGGGTTTCCTCAAAACAGGGGAAACTGACGCCAGGCTGCCCCGCTGCTGTGCAGAGAGTGTGTTCCTCAAAGTTCATGCTTCTGAGCCTTCTCCTTCTAACTGAACTGTACATGTCCCAGGCAGGGGGGAAGACAGGTAGCATCTATTTAAAACAAAAGAAAAAAGGAAAAGAACTGAGACTTTATTCTCAAGAAAATACGTTCAAGAGAGTGAGAACTTTCTTAGAGCTGGCAGTTGAAAATGAAAATTTAATCAAGCAAATTAGAATTTTTATAAAAAGCTATTTTCATAATCTCACTATTTTTAGAATTATCCTGTAATTCCGTGACGATGAAATTACGTATATTTTGCATAACCATGTGCGCTTTTTACACAATAAGCTCCCGGTCAAGGTGTCCGTATTCTTCCATGATGAAATCACCACTCGGCCGCTTGTATCAGGGAATGCCAAAAAAAAGTTTCTTTCAAGAGTTCAAAAGGAGCTGAGCTTTGAGGCTCCCTTGAAATTTTAATCAAAAAATAAAAATAAATAAATAAAACAGTATGGAAATATCAACTATTCATTTAATTCAGACCATTATCTCCTTAGACAGGGCTCTACGCGGGGGGGTTCATATGACGCCCCCAAAGCCTGAGGCCCGTTGCTGGTCCTCACCCTTTCCTTGGCCTCTGACCCTCTGCAAACGGAGGACACTCCCAGTGGGGCCGGAGCCCTCATCCCCGCGGCCACGACCCCTCCCATTGGAGAGGTATGGCCGGGCCGCAACCTGCTCTCGGTTTGAAAAAGGGAAAGCTGTGTTGCAGCAGGCCGCAGGTCTCACGGACCCACTCACCAGAAATAAAAGACCCCCTTCCGTGACCCATTCTGGAGGAATGACCGGATTATCCATCTGCAAAGAACACGCAGAAAAACAGCTAGATCAGGAACTAATTCATAAAAATATGCTATTGTTCTGGATTTTGCCAGGCTGTTCAGGTTTACAGGACTTGTTGTTTATTAGGATTTCCTTTTTTTTTTTTTTAAAGATTTTATTCATTTGACAGAGATCACAAGTAGGCAGAGAGGCAGGCAGAGAGAGAGAGAGGAAGGGAAGCAGGTTCCCCGCTGAGCAGAGAGTCTGACATGGGGCTCGATCCCAGGACCCTAGGACCATGACCTGAGCCAAAGGCAGCGGCTTAATCCACTGAGCCACCCAGGCGCCCCTGGGATTTCCTTTCTTGTACTAGCCACCCTCACACCTAAGTATGTGTTTATGATTTAGTACTTTCTTTTAAGAGGCCTCCCCTCAAAAACACACACACACACACACAACCCTGGTCCCCCTGGCACGGGCCTCAGTCCACCCAGCCTCTCAGTTCAAGTGGAGTCCCTGACTCAGCTTCTACAGAGGCCCGTGTGGGTTCAGAGCCCCATCCCTGCCTTCCCAAAGTCCTTCTCCCCCAGGCTGCCCCAGAACAGGCCAGCCCACACAGGAAACAAACCAAACTCTCTCCATGTAGGCACCCCTCTCCCCGGGACACTGTGATTTAATGATCCACTTTGCCAATTCTTAGAAATCTCCGTGCTCCCCATGTCTCCCACACGAACCGCAGGGGGAGCAACCCACTGGGCGCCTGTTCCCGGCCGGCAGAGTGTGATGGTGCACAGCGGCTGTGTTCGGCACCCATGGGATGCCCAGGAGAACCCAGTCGCCAGCACACAGGAGCCACTGACCACTTCCACACACGCCACGTCCTCCCAGCAAGTATCTGCTGTCCCCTCCCCCGCTCTCACACACGACTGCCAAGTCCTAGCCAACCGGCCCAGAGCGTGGAGGAGTAAACAACAAAGTAGAAAATTGTTCGAGAAGGCTTCAGATAAATTAATAAGTGAGACACAGGATGAGTCATTTAGAAATGAGGAATATTTCTAAAAACATCCCTAACCTTTGGAGCTTGACGTAACGGGTGTCATCCAGTCTCTCTGACAAAGTGACATGGCAGCCATTGGAGAAACAAAAACAGAACAGCCTGTGTGCACATATGTACACACGTACACATGTATATGTACGCACGCACGAGGGGTTTTTGTTCCTATTTCATGTGGGAAGCACGACAGCGACAGGAAGACTCACGAGTGCGGGGCAGGAGCCTCCCGGACCCACGGCTTTCCAAGGAGGACAGATGTCGGAGTCCTCTGGTCCACTGAGGACACCGCAGCACCTGGGTCGCAGAAGGACCAGGGATGACCAGGCATCCGGGGTGCCATTCCCCACTGGCCAACTACCACAGATGGACTCTGCAAGGTGCACGGCAAACACTAGCAAGCAACATGTGGATAGCTTCAGGTCAAGGAATCAGACCGACCCGGGCTTAACTTAAAAGACCGTACTTCCCTTATTCTACTTGGCCTCATGACAGTCGAGGCCAGCAATCTACAGAACCTCCACTTCAAGAGCTTCACTCTGTACAACAGAGACAAGAGTGAGGTCACTCCAGAAATTAAAGTACAGAACACACGTACACAGGAGTAGAGGAAACCCAGTCTCTCACATATTTACTGAGCACCTACTATCTCCCAGGCACTGTCCCAGGTACTGCATGCACAGCATGAACAAACCTCGATCCCCATGACGCTTAATTACAGAGACAACGGTCGCTACTATACCATTATCATCAGATTCCGCCATTTGCAAAGTACACAGAGAAGAATGCTGGACTCATGATTTATAACCAAATAATTAATTTTGTCCCACAAATATGCTTTTTACCCCTAATGTTTCCAGGCTCAAATACAACTTTGGGCTTTCTGGTACGAAGGATGCACAACATGACAACAGGCTTTCCACTTTCCCATCCAGCTGTATCCCTTCCCCGGTAAGCAGCATGAGGAGGACACAACTATGGAGCAGCGTGTTTTAGAGACGAGAATTGGCGAGAACTGGGTCTGCCCAGAGAACCCAGACTACCTACCTACCTTAGTGACTCCCGGAAAGGTCACAGGGAAGAACACATGAGTGCCACACACCCTCGGATGGGAAAGGACTGAAACACAGAAATGCCCCTGGAACACCAGTAGGGCCCTGTGTGGTGACCAGCAGAGTGACCTTCAGGACCACTGGGTGGTGACCAGCACTCCTAGGACTTAACATATATGTGCTACGTAGTGCATAGAATTTCTAGAGAAAGATGTAGATGCAAGGGTCAAAGAGTGGCCTCAGAAGAGAATATGACCAGCGTCCACACCACAGCATGGACAGTGGTCTTCCCACCTGGAGATGGAACAGCGGATGCAAAGAGGCCAAGGCATTAGAGCAGTCCCTGAAGGAAGCCGATAAGCTGTTCTACTGCCCACGGCCAAGGCACGCGGCAGATCACGGTTGAATTACGCGGAAGGAGAGAAGACAAGACAGCCGAGATAAATCGGAAAATGGATTTTTTTGTTTCCCATATTCAATCCTGATAACATTTATTTCATTACTCAATGAAATTTTTACATGCACAGGATGCATAATAAAATATTTTATATAAAGTTAATATTGATAACCACTTTAGTTTTCAAAATAGTCACTATACCGTGAGATCCATTACCTCAAGGACCTTCTTAGTTATTTTTCTTTCCCCTAGACCTGTCTGGAAACAAGCAGGTACTCAAAGTAAGTATTTATTTGGGTAAATAAGCCAATGAATGAACAATTGGACAAATGAGCAAATGAACTCCAGGAGACAGAAATTCGTGCCAGTTAGGACAATCCCGACTTTCCGCTGAGAAATCTCACATTGGAGGAAAAGGTGTGTGCTCTCTGAGGGTACCGAGCCCGCTGGGTTTGGGGTTGAGTCTCAAGCCGCTCTGGTGTTCTTAACTCAGTAGTGTCAAGGCACAACCAGGGACCCCCCCCCCCAGAAAGTTCCAGAAGGATAATTACGAGAGTCCACGTGTCAAGAAGCCAAGATAACTATACATTTAAGGTCAATATTTATTTCTCATTTACTCCCCCACCTTATTCCAAGAAGGATTTAAGGCAGCTTGTTGTATGCCCAAGGGCCCACCGAGGCTCATTTTCGGTCACAGGAGTGACAGCACATCAAACACGTCCGGGGGCAGGTGTGGCGCACTAACGACCTGCAGAGACCGGAATCGGGGGCGGGGGGGGGGCATTTGCCTTTATTATGAAATCAAAGGTAGAGCAGCCAACACAATATCTAAAATGTATTTTAAAAACCACCTAAAATAGGGACGCCTGGGTGGCTCAGTGGGTTAAGCCGCTGCCTTCGGCTCGGGTCATGATCCCAGGGTCCTGGGATCGAGTCCCGCATGGTCTCCTTGCTCGCCAGGGAGCCTGCTTCTCTCTCCACCTCTGCCTGCCTGTGTGCTCTCTCTCTCTCTCCTTCTCTCTGACAAATAAATAAAATAAAATAAAATAAAAAAACACCTAAAATATCACAGAAACAATTTGTTCCTTGAGTGTTTTATGAACAGCAAACGTGAGGAGGGGAAAAAAAAACACACACAAAAAAAACCTTTTTCCCTATACCCTTGAACTACGTTTATAGACATGTGTGTGTATAAATACATCATACTTAGCAGAGAAGTTAACGGAAACATCAAGAACCACACAGCATTTTCTTAATTTGAGTTGGTAACCAACCAACTACCAATTACCAAACATAATACAAAAAATACAAAATTTAATGGGAAAAAAACTTTCCAATAACCGCCCAACAGCCCCGGCAGAGCGGTCATTACTCCCGATGCATCCCTGCTACTCCATCGTCCAGAACTGTATTTATCATGAATTATTAGATTTCGGAGCACTTGTCCTCCAAAGAGCTCAAGACAATGCAAAATAAGTCCTTAAACTGCACGCAAACACGATGAGAACAGCTGAAGGGTCACGAGCATTGGGGCGGGGGGTGGGGGGAGGAGACAGAAATGGACAGAGAGTCAAGGATGGGGGGAAAGTGGCCGAGAAGAGGGGCCAGGGCAGCCAGAGGAAGAAGGTGTGCCAGAAAGCAGCGACCGTCATTTCAAATATCCAGGAAAGGCACCCCAGTCTGGCTCTGGTTGTCCCCGGCCAGACCCATGGCTGACCACCATTTCTTCACGATTCAGCTGCCTGGCACACGGGAGATCCCCCAAATTTACAGGATACGTTTCAGCTTCCATCTGTGTAGACAGGGCCCTTCTAAAAATAGCAGCTTCTCTATGACATTCCATGGAACATGAAAGAGAGCAGAGGCCAGGTGCAGCCTTGCCTTTCAAAGAGCTCCAAGAACCCCCAGCACCACCGCAAAACGGATATACCTACGTGCCCAGAGAAGCCCACACTCAGTGCTTCCAAAGTTGGGTTTTAAAAAGTATTTTAAAGATCAATTAATCCATCCTCCCATCCAAGAGCACAGAGAAAGTCTTACCAGCCGGTGAACCGCACAGGACGTGGGGAGCCAGGGCACAGGTGCTCCGCAAACAGTGCTCCGAGCCTCCTTGCCAGGTCAAAGGGAAGGGAGGAACGGGAGCGGACCCAGTATGACCCCCTCGGAAAGGACGTTTGTGTAAGCGGTTCCTTGAGCTCCGAGACCCCGAGAGCGACTGCTGGGCTCTGGGGCCAGTCTGGCCGGTGGACTCCCTCTCCCCTCCACCCCTGGGAAACCAAGGAGGGATGCCAACACACGTGGACTCCCGCAGGCCAACGCTGGGCCCAGAGTCAACAGCCGGAACGGCGACACCGTGGCGTGTTTCTCACGGAGCTGGAGCGCCTGGCCCAGGACTGCGCTCTGCACACTGTGTGCGCACCGCGGAGACCCGCGCCGACGCCGCAGCCTTGTTAAGGGAAGTGTCCCGCTCCTTCTTCCTAAGTGAACCGTGCTCCGCTACGAATTCCTGATTCCCCGCCAAAGCGAGGAAAGAACGCACTGGGAGCAAAATACTTTTCCGTAGTTCAAAGTTTGAAACAGATAAACAGGTAGGCCGGGGAGGCCACAGGTGGAACGGAACGGACATCACTTCTCTGTGTGCGCGCGGGAGGAAGAACTCCAGACAGAATTCCGGCAACACGGTAAGCTAGGAGGCCAGCTCCCAATTTCACAACTGCTAAGGCTGGCGACTGGCCGCTGAGCCCCAGCCCAAGGCAGGTGCAGCGGCCTAGGGAGGCAGCCTGGGGAAATGGGTTCGTGCACCAACACAGACCGGTGACTCCTTCCGAGATCCGAAGAGGTCTGAGAACTCAACATAGGTTCCTGACTTTGACGGCAAATCTAACCTCATCTGGGTCCACCAGAACCTGACCTGAATGGATGTGTGTTTAGAGCTTACTCACCCAAGGCCACGTGAATAATCACACCTTTCACTACAGAAAAATCCATGTTTCTTTAAGCTGAGGATGCAAATATACAACACATACACTGAATTTCCTTTGCAAAATCTGAGAAACTCTGAATTCCAGAACGTATCTGGCCTCAAGGACTCCAAGTAAAGGGTAGTGGGGGCTCCCTTGTCCCTCCCTGTCCGCTGTCCGGCATGAATGGAGGGCTCCCCTCACAGTTTCCCTGGAATCCACTACAGATCCGGTACACGAGAAACCTAAGTCAAGTTACCTCTCCAATGTGCACAACCATCTAGAAGGAATGTTCTGGACCCTCAGAAAACTTGCCAAATGAATAGATGAAAATAAGATAACTGATGACAAATTGAGTAACGCAAACCTAATTCTCAAATTCAACTTATTTTAAACTTTCCAAAATACGTGCTAAACCTCTTAAATATCCACCAGCAAAATCAAGCACATAGGAGCCACCCAGGGGAGTCCGAGTAAGGAAGATTCTACCCTAGGACGCACGGATCCCCCAAATTTGGCTTCACTGATAAAAAATTACCTCTGTGGTTACATCATAAAGCCAACTGAGAAACAAAGGAAAAGTTCCCACGTGGAAGGTTCACAAATAATGGAAATCTAGCTTCCATTACTAAAAATGGGTTTGAGTATGCATTTATTTTCCTTGCTAGGGCTAAGTTTTAAAGTCCTGTGAGTATCTAAAATTACAGGGTACAGGCAGGTAACACGGTTTCCACAGGAGCTCGCAAGCTATTGATAGCGAGAAATGGTCTCTCGGTGTCAGCAGAAGCATTCTTCAGAGGCTCAAGATGCTCCAGGGTGACCGACGGAAAAGCCAGGATCCGGGAGAAGTCCCGTGTTGGAGAAGCGCCAGGCAAATGGCCCCAGATGACACGAGGGCCAGGCAGGAGCAGACAGCTGGGTGACAGGCCAAGGTGTCCGGTGATGGGCAGAGGCTTGGCGTCCACTCGCAGCTGGGCAGCTGAGGGCACCTGGAGGGACCCGGGGGGCACCATGGAGGGACACTCCTGGGCAGCCCTCCACCCAGAGCCCACCAAGGCCCCACCAACAGGACAGAAACTGCATCTCACCTCATGGCACCCACGTCAGCCCGAAAACGCTATCAGATTGGCCTCGAATGGGGCCACATTCTGGGAACTGCTGGGATTTGGTCCCCCCCTCCCCCCTGCCCAGCGAACTGTGTGTGTGTGTGTGTGTGTGTAACCAGCTGAATGAAATCTTACAAATCATGGGGTCCACCTCCCATCCCCTGTTGGCGCTCATTTGAGTAAGTGTTGTACAAACACAGAAGGGGGGAAACACAGTGTTTAAAGGGTATTTTCGAGTTTCCAGTCAAGGAATTTTCCATCCACTCCTTTGTTCTTTTTTTTTTTTTTTTTCTTCCTTGTAGGAGCCAGGAAGGGCTCATGCTACACCAACAAATGACAGGGCAGTCAGGGGAATCAGGGAAGAGAGACGACGTCTCTTTAATTTTGCACACATGATGTTTTCAACCACTAAGGTCATACCTGCGTGTGGTGACTGACAACTTTTCAGCTTGATTCAAAGCAAACGGCTGCCGGTTTGATTGCCCATAGCAACTAGGACCTGCCGGACGGCCCTTACGATGGGTGACTGCCATGAATCACCTCGTTCAAATGCTCCAAGAAAAAAATGAAAAAACAATGGTTTTCATGACACTTGCCGCACTCCGCAATGTGCCGTGATAAATTTGGCCTCCTTCCGGACGCACAGTTGTGGCTGCAGAAGTTCTGCTGTCTTCCTGGGGGCCCAGCCCCGCGGTGGCACCACCCTGCCCTGCCACCCTCGCCAGGACCCCGTGCCCCGCCTCGCTGACATGGCCGCGGCCCCCCTGCGTTCACACTGCCTACAATACATTTAGTGTGATGACTTGACCTCGGCCCGCATTACAGACGCCATGATTCATACGAATGTGACGGACTACTTCCTGTTTGCAGACATTGCATATGTTCCTAAAAGGCCAAGAATGTGCTTTTAACTTGCAAATAAACACAGACCTGTCCACCCTGATAAGACGGATAGGAGATCTCGGCCCACGTCCTTTGAAAGCTCCAATCAGCAGAGTCGCGAGTGAGTCTACCTGGAGAGGGGTGGTGAGGAAAGGAACCCCCTGATTTTTCCAGGTCTCGTTTCACCGCCCCACATTTCACCGAACAGTCACAAGCGGGGACCAGCAGTCCTTGCACCCTTCCTTTGTCCCTTGCTTTCTGTTACACTGGACTCCAATCTTCTTCTTTTAAGGTTGTATCAGATTAGAAGGGCATAAGGACAGCTGCTTCCAAGAGAACCATCCCCTGACCAGACGTGGGTTAGCGATTTCCGATAGAAGAGGGCCCCCAATTCCTTTCTGAAACCCCACTCAGCTCTCCTGCTGGGAGCCAGCTTCCGTCGTGGGCACGCTCAGCCACCGGACAGACATGAACGGAGCACGGTGCTGGCATCCGGGGACGGGAGGATCACGCAGCCCTGCCTGCACAGAGCTTAGTGTCCCCTGGACATGTGACACAGACATAGCAGGGAGCAGCTTCATGCACAGAGACTCACGGTCTCACGGACCTATCATGCGGCAGGTGTCCCGTCTGCCGTGACGTTCGCCCCAGCAGACAGCGCACCCTCCTGACCCTCAAAAGTTTCCAATGCTAACGAAGAAAGAATTACTCTTCTGGAGGCAGCATATCTGCGAGGAACTGTCTATATTTAAAAGCCCAAAGGGGGCAAGGAGTGCATGCATTCCAGGTCACAAGCGGCATCATAGCTGCTGTGGCACATGGCGCTCTGGGGCCAGTGGTGGCCGCCCTGCGCAGGTCCATGTGACCCGGCATCACGGGGAACACCCGGTGTCAGGGCCCCGTGAGTCTGACCGGCACTGGGACGGCAGGGGGCCACCCAGCAGCTGCTCGGCCCCGCTCCGGCCGAGCCCACACGCCACTCATTGGTAGGAGCTCCCCTCTCCATTCTGTGAGCCCCAAACCCTGCAACGGAAGGAGGAAACATTAGCCCCAAATCAAACGAGTAAAGGACCCAAGAGCCATGACCCAGGGCGCTGGGCCTGCAGACCCGGGTGTCAGCACACGGAGCGACTCGGGACCCGGCAGAGAGGAAGGGAGTCTCCCCGGGGCATGTGCAATTACAGGTGGACTTCCGGGATCCCCGCCCTGAGCAGGAAGAACACATTCCGCAGCTCGCACAGCTCTGCAGCGCTCGAAGAACAGAGCCGTGACAACCAGTCGGTGGAAGGGTCACCGTCTGGCGCACGGATCCCGCGCCGAAAGCGCCTTAGAACTCCCAGCTGAGCGAACGTCAGTAACGATGCCATATTGAAGCAGAACGAGAAAGACTGGCATTAATTAGGTCGCCAGGACTACCTCTCCTGCATATGCTTCCACCTTGAGGCATTTGGAGACGACCAGGCGCTCTCGCCAAAGCTTCATGCTCCCGACGAGGCAGAGTTCCAGCTTCGCTCCCTCTTACCCAGAACAGGCTGCTCTCCGCAGCCCTTAGGAGAGGGGAGCTGGCTTCAGACCCAGGCTTTACCGTGTCCCCGATATGGCAAGCTCTGGGGCGCATCTCACTCTCTAATGTCATCAGGGTCCTAATGGATAAGGCGGATCTGGAAAGTGGTCTTCAAGCACGTCCGCCCGGCTGCGGGCTGTGCCATCACACTCCAGAGCGACTCTGCCCACACCCCGACTGTGCTCAGTGTGGGGGCCGGGGGCCCACCTAACAGGACAGCTGGGAGACGCTGTCCCTTTAAAACCAGAAGGCTTGTTTCCTTTCGGTAAGAAAAGTAAATCACACTATAGTGAGTTGAGCTTTGAAAAAAGCATCCATCCATTAAAGTTCATGGATTCACGTTTCCAGATTGTCCCTCCCCTGGCTGGGTCTCAAGTTACAGCCTTGTACAACCCAAGTCTAAATAATATTCACCATGATAAATGGCACCATAACTCCGATATCCACAATCAATCTTTGCTTTAAAGATACATCCATCTTCAATAATGTTGATGGGGATTCTGTAAAATGGGAAACGTGACTGTTTTCCCGACCCCGTGACAGTGGGGGAAGGAGGCTCTGAGTGATGGCTGTCAGCTCACATCTGGCTGCAAAAATAAATTAGCCTTATGTAGACAAATGAAGGGCCAGCTCTGCCTAGGAAACAGCCACTCCTGAGCAATGGCTAATTTATAGGACTTCTTTCTGGAAAGTTCCTGGCCGAGGCAACAGTCTGCTTAGCTATCTCTTTAAAAGATATCCGAAGCCGTAAATAGCTTCAGTATCGGGGACTACACAGAGTACAAAGGGGTAGGGATGGGAGATCCAGCAACTTTTCCCACGTCCTCACACATGATTAAAATGCAAAAGTCTTCCCTTCCAGGGCGAAGAAACATTTCCACCAAATGCTTTTTTATATTTTAACACTGTACACTCGCCTCTGGTGCATCTTCTTTTCCCTTTTCACTTTTTGGTTCCTTTCTGGTAGTTTGGGGACATCCGAAAAGTCAACGATCTGGGGGTGAGGGCAGCCTTTCCTTTGCCTCCTAAAACAGTACAGATATAATATATATGATGTATATATTAGACAGACAGACATGTCCTTTCAGTAAGTACAAGACCAAACCTCATCA
The DNA here is from genome assembly GCF_922984935.1 of Meles meles. NCBI lineage: Eukaryota > Metazoa > Chordata > Mammalia > Carnivora > Mustelidae > Meles > Meles meles. The sequence goes on along the minus strand of NC_060077.1, from coordinate 92,754,852 downwards.
CTGTCTTCCTAAGGGCAGGAAGGGGATTACGGGTTCTAAATAACAGAGAAGAAACATCTGTGGGGTTTTAGTAGGTGGTTTCAAAAGTAGCCCAGAGGAAAACACTTCCTAGGCAGGCCCTACAATAAATAGAAGACCAAACTTCTGCTGGGGAGGACAGAAGGGAAACTCTATCCCTGTTCTTTCTGTCTCTGACCTTGTCTCACGGAGGGAGACTTGGAGCTTGAATTCTTAGGGCCCGCTGTAGGACGTGGGGAGAGCAGGGCAGACGCACTCTGTGGGGTGCAGGGACTTGGTGACTTGAAGGGGGGGGTCCCGGGCGGGAACAGACGCTCGCTGGGGTCTCAGAGTGGCTCTGGCGGGAAGGGGCAGCCGTTGCTGCCTGCCGAGGTGGGGAGGGTTAACTCCGTGAAGGTTGAAGGACTTACAGTAATGCTGTGAAGACAGAAACATCACAGGCTTTCCTGGCAAGGGGCTTACAGAGGGTAGGAGGGGACTGCGAAATGAACTCTCTCAGGCTTTGTCGGCAGCGTTTCCCAAGGCCCAGCCTGGCCCCTTTGATAAATGACACATGTCATTCTGTCACAGCCTGACAGTGCAGCTGGGAGGGCTGGTGATGTATGGCTCCAGCGAAAAGGAAATCAACTTTTTGGCACCGAGTGAGCCTGTGCCCTGTATAAGGATTTTGTTTCTCAAAAAGTGAAAGATAGACTTAGGATTTAAAAAAAAAAAAAAAAAGTTGAAAAACAGATTGAACGACAGCTTACACTTAACATAAATTAACTCAGTAATGGCGAAATGTGCTAGCCCGTGATAAATAAAAGCTACATTAGTCAATTATTAATCACACTCTAACTTGTAGCCAGAACCCATGACTTAAATCTGGGGCCTGAGCTGCCTTACAAACAGATAAGACAGTGTCTGATAGATGTCTTCCAGAGGGCAATCAGGAAGGAATCAAAGACTCAGTGGGCTCACCAATGGGAAGGGGTGGAAGGTTCTAGAAAAATGGGGGGGTGAGTAGGAAAGAGGGCAAGACCCATTCCTTGGAGACAGAGTATCTACTGACTGCACCAGGAAAATTAAATGTAACAGCTACAACCAAATACTTTCTTTCCTATCAGGACTTAACTCCCTGTGAACATCCAAGGCGTGTGTATACTACAAACCAAACTTGACCCTTGTGTATATTACTTTGCCTTGAAAATATGTTGCTAGTTTTGATCCCCCCCATTTCCCCTCCCCCCCAACACAACTGAGTTACATCTTTTAAATGAAATCCCTGCGGATTTTCCCAGAGCTAGCATTTATTCCCAAACCAATTGTTTACCACGGATTATCATTTAAGCCTCACATTTTACCAAATGAATTGACATTTGACATTCACACAGAGTGAAGTGCAAACCTTCCTCTCAATCAAGTGGCTCTCGTGTGGCTGAGTTCTAAACATAAATGCCAAAAAAAAAAAAAAAAACCCAAACCAAAACAAAACAAAAAAACTCCAGAAAAACAAAACAAAAAAAACAAAACAAAAAAAAAAACCAAAAACCTGTTCCAGCTTGGAGGTGTCCCTGTTCTTCATGACCCCATGAAGTGAAACCCTCCCCCAAGATGGAGTCCCCAGTTAACCCCTGCACACGGGGCTACGTCCCTCAAAGCATCCCGCACCTAGGGAAAACCCTTCCCCACCAGGAACAGGATCTGCGTGATGGTCAGCAGCTCACCATCAGCCCTGCATGTCCAGGACTGTGGGATCTTCAGTCCTTGTGTCCAGAAGACCTGTTGAGATTGTGAGGCCATTCCAGATGTTTAAAGGACACACTGAAGTCACAGGGCCCACACATATGTGCGTAACAGACCCACTCAGTCAGGAAAGTCTCGCTGGACATGCGGACAAGCAAGTGTGGGAAGCCATGTCTCCAGCATCCCCGAGCGCGTCATGGTTTTACTCACCTAGAGCCATGCCTTGCTTGCACACAGTAGATATTCAAGACATGCCTGCCAAATTCAATTCAAAATACCCCGGATTTCCAGAACAAAGGCAAGGAAGCCATTTCTCGTTAAAAAGCTACGGCCACATTTTCAGTCTACTCTTGTGTGATTTAAGAGGAAGTGAACCCAGGAAGCATTTCCGAAGCCCAGCACACTGCCATCAGACACATCTGCACCCAATCCTTCCACCTGGTGCAATTTCTGGGTCTTATGTGCAGCGACATCTTTCCATATGCCTTGACATGAAAATGGCAGAAGGGCCCAGAAGTTGTTGATTTCAGCTTACTTTCAATTTTGTATGTAAAAATGCACTCAAGTTTTACCAAATGCAAATTCTCTGAACACAACCAGATTTTTTTTTTTTTTTTTTTTTTTTTTGTAACAAAAGAGGACAGCTGTTGCTTCAAGACCACTATTTCCTCCAACTCAGGGGTCGATGAGATGGGGTTCAGGCATATGGTGGGGTGGCGGAGCAGCAATACTTTCAGGATCTCCAATAAGCTAAACCCTTCTTTTACAAACAAGGAAACTGGGGTTTGAGGAAGGAAGGGGGAAAATCTGGGAAAGAACAAAGGCCCAGACCTCTGTCCCACCCCGCAGGCTTCCCCCATAGAGGACACTGTACTCAACAATCTATTCAAAGTCAACTTTTTGTATTTAAACATGTACAACCAACAGGCAGGCTCCAAATCAAGTCAAATGTTTAAAATAGCCCCTAAAGCCAGTGGTTTCTTCCATGGCTGTAAATAAGAGCTTGTGGGGGGGGGGGGGTTGGGGGGGGGAATCATACATTAAAACACAGGCTGATGTTTAAACTTCTCCCTTCCTCCAGCTGAAATATAATTTTTCTTTAGTCCATAAAAAATTCAGATAGTGTGCAGAATGTTTATGTATTACCAAGGTCCCTCTTTAAAAGGTTTATACGTTTACTTTATGACCTGTCCTTGATTTGACACTTCCGCTCATCAGAAAGGGATTTATAAAATAATCCTGAAGGTGAGGAACACACATGTGTCAGGGACTCGCTGGGTTTCACGACACGAAATTTAAGAAGAGACAGAAATCCTGTTAAGCTCTCTTTAGTCACCAATAGACATCAAAGGTAATAATTAAAGAAGACAGACGTCATAAAACATAAATTTATGTCTCTTTTAATAATGCACAAGCAATGTAGTGTGTAAAACATCTCTTAGGTTGAAAGAACATGAAAACGTTCCAATAAGAAAAAATCTATGTTTTGTTTTGGGGTATTTCCCTTCCTTCAAAAAAAAAAAAAAAAAGTGAGGATCTTTTTTTTTTTTTTTAACAAGTTTAAACTGAAGTCTTTCAAAACCTTTGCCATCTGTGGGTACATGAACTATGAATGACCCCGAATGATTTGCACTCTGCTCAGAATCCCTTAGAAAGCACGGGAAAAAGTATCATTAAGAATGACTGATGACTGTCAGTCAGGGTTGACCTCATCCAAGCTTTGGTCTCTGCCTCCGTAATAAGCTGCCTTTATTAGTGGCAACACTCCATAAAAGGGGTGTGTTTAGTCACAGGATAGCGGCCTCCGCATGCCCATTGCTTCTCTCCGAAAGATTGATTAGTGCTCATTTTTACTGCCTTCCCAACACAGACAGGGCAAGTGCTCCACAATCAGGGCCGCAAGCCACACACTGGAGCCAGGCGCTGGGAAGGGGATGCCTGCAAACAGGGCCGGCTGGGCGGCGGGGGTCAGTGGTGAGGGGTTGTTTTCTTTCTTTCTTCCTTTTTTTTTCTTTTTTTTTTTTTTAACGAATCCATCTTAAACACACACACACACACACACACACACACACACACACAAACGATGCAACCACAATCCCATCTGTGTTGGACTCCAGGGCCTGGAGAAGAAAGACTGGGGAAGCACCCACGTCCGCAGACAGGGAACTGAGGGCCCACTGACATATTAACTCGTCTTGAAACCAGGAGGACTCCCAGGTTGCAACCCTCTCTCTGAAATCCGCAGTTCCCAGCAAATCAACAAGGAGACTGCCTGCAGAACGAGGCCTCATAACCAGCCTTCGACATCAAAACACAAAGATGTAATTATTACCCATTAAAACTGAACATGTGTGAAACTGGAAAAAAAAAATCTTCCCTATACAAGCACATAAAACCCATCGACTGCTTTTGTATTCAACTACTAAATTATTTTTAAGAAGCAACTGCTGTAGAAACAGACACATGAATTTATGTATAATCCCCACGCACCCCCAAATCCCTGCACCAACTCAACTCTGGTTGAGAGAGACCTGAGCACCCTGAATCCCAGAAGGAAAGACGGAGGCATCGGTGTGTTCTCATCTTTGCCATCGCCCTTGCAACCATCACGAGGTGCCAGGTCCTGAATCACTCGGAGGACACGGAGGAGCTGGCTTTGTGGTACCTTGAGCAGGTGCTCCACGGAGCAAATGGAGACGATGCGTCCCATGCGATCTCCTCCACTCCAAATACGTCTATAAACAAATTTAGCTCACAGGGTGATTAATTTGCAGAAACCCCTTGGGAATAAGCCAGCCTCTCGGCAGGCTAATGCCTTCAGCCAGTTACTCCCAGAAATTTAGCCAAACACCACAACAAGCTCCCACTTTGAGAAAACTGCCTGAGAACCTCGGGATCCGGTTACCATGTATGGAGCACCTTACTGGAGTTGGATTTCTTGCCTGAAAATTAGGGGGTGAGTGAGGTGTCTGAGGACCTCTTTAAAGGGAGCCCACCTACAGCAGACACTCAGCACCTCCCTTAGGTAACTCAGAACAAGCGGGGGGGGAGAAGGGTGAAGAAGGGAGCAAAAGCCAGGCCCTTGGGCCTCTCCACGGGGTTGGGATGGTGGGTGTCACAGCAGTGAACTTGAAACAGCAGGAGGGTGGGAGCCAGCACCCTGCCCCCCCCACCACGCCCTGGGGGTTCCCTGGAAGCTGCGCAGGAAGGGGTGGGATCAGGAGGAGACGAGGCTCTTTCGTGACCCACCAGGGCCAAGTTGGGTCTTCCCCAGAGGTTCTGAGACACTCCTTTTTCCCAGTTCACGGAAAGTGGGTAAAAACAAGCTTTTAAAACCCCCTCCACGCGTTTCCCAACCCGCCGGGGGAGGAGATCCACCGTGCTCCCTCCTCCTAAAACAAGTTCTAACCACGGGTCCAAAATTGACAAGCAATACAAGTTCAATGCCTGCTGAATGAGGTGAGGAAAAGTTTGCTGGGGCAGAAAATGACACTCGGCGAGGTTGCTCCATCTCCGTCCGCACAGGCGTGCGAACCCAGACCTCTGTGCACCTCTTTTTTTGAAAACCCCCAATGTCCTGTTTTCATTAATATTATTAGTGTTTTCTATACCATTTACTAAGGACCCACCATTGGAATTACTTCCTGGCCGACTCAGAATACTCATTAGAGCGCTTATTTCCAATTACCTTCTGGAGTTGGGGCAGTTCCCTTCAATTTTAAAATTAAAAGAATATTTATAGATAGGTAGATAGATACAGACACGGATATATATGGATATGCATGACACGTATATACGTATGGCCCAATTTGGCGGTGGGGGTTTGAAGGGATTTCTGCACGGCATAGTAATGCTAAGGTATTGTTTATGGTCACATTATTTGTCTGTATTTGGCTTTTCTGGATGCCAGTACCTTCCCAGGTAACAATAAAGCTTAGCAGGAAAAAGCAGACATGTTTTACTGTTATTTTCATGTAGCTCAGAACGAGCAGGGCAGGCTCTTAGAGAGTATTACACAGTTTACTGCATTAATAATAGGATGCCCCACTGCTGTGACACGTTCTGTACTTGAAATAAATATTAGTCACGATACTTGCGTTTTAAATCCATATATTTTAAAGCCGTGTTGTAGCAATGACACCCGCGGCCAGGGATGTCTTGCCAATAAGGCGTATTAACCATTTTGAAAAGAGCCTTCACTTCGGTTCTGTGTTCATTGGTATGTCCTACCATTTCTTGCTATGAATCTTGCAGCTGGCTTTTAAAAATAGTAAAATGCAATAAATACAGGTTTCTGAAAAGTTCACATTCCCAAGTCAGAATGTATACTGACCTTCACTGCTGATTTAATTTATTTCGTCATATGATCATGCTGAAGATGCACTTTACTTTTAACTAAAAACCGGGGACATTTTTTCACAACCAAATTTTCTCAACCTCCATTCAGTCCAGGCTCAGCCTCCCCTCCTATATACCCACGCCTCCCAGCGAGCTGTAGAGTGGAATTTATAAGCATGTAAGTACTTGACCTATATTTACCATATGCTAATTTCCTCCAGAAAGGAGCCACAGAACACACCTTTAAAACATTGCAGCTATAGCAAGTTGAGGCAGAAATGCCCGTATTTCACATTTGGAACCACGCAGGTTCCATATGTAGATGGTTAACACCAGCCCTGCTGGAAGCAGAAACACAGGCACGGGAAGCAGCCCCGCGAGTGCCTGGCGTGGAGAGATTCTGGTTGGCGATCTTCCTGCAGAATGAGCCGCAGTCACAAAAAAATCAGGAAATCCTGTATTGCATTTTGCCGGGAAAATAGAAATGGCAAAATCTACAATAAGGTAATGGAGCCTCGACTTTTTTCTTTGCAAACAAGAGACAAATCCTTGTTCATGTTGGCGCTGAATTTCAGAAAGACACAATGGACACAGAAAGGAAAAAAATGTCTATCGTCTAAAAAAACTGCTTACTGCGGCAGCACACTATGGTGGTTGGGCACCGAAAAGCAGATCCAGAAGCGAGGGGACTGGAAAACATGAAAAGGTGAAGCAAGCAGTTTAGCTAATAGGCCTTCCCAGAAAATATGAAGTGAAAAGAACATCAAAGTTGTGATTCGACCTTAATGGGTTAGTTTGATTTTCCTGCGAAACAATGGAATCTATAAACAATTTAACGCTAATTAAAATAGAAATCCAATCTAGATATTCCCAAACCAGAAAATCCAAGCAGGTGATTGCATCGAGAAAGCACCAAACCATAACTGAGCTCAAAAACCTCTCTAGGAATGATCTCCTTTTCCTCACCTGACAATAACCATTAAAAATGGTAACTGGAGGCCTGTTTATTCCAATTCTCAGTAAGCAGCTCTGTTGGGTTTTTCCAAGTACATAAATTTAACAATATATTTCTCCAGTGAAGTTAAAACGTAAAAGGGAGTTGGTTCGGTTGCTTATCTATCCACAATTCACTGTTTTCTATGAATCCTAAGAAAAGAGGCACATTTTAAAAAAAACTAATCTTCTTTCTTTCTTTCTTTCTTTCTTTTTAAGTCACTGTCAACTATCGCTTCGTCCACACAGAGAGCACACGGTGTTGTAAATGCAGAAGGCCCCTGCCTGGAACCACAGAGCTCCATGCCTCCACAAGACTTCTCTAGTAGGAAATATTAGTAAACTGGATTTTCAGTGCAGCCCAGCTCTCCTGCGTGCAGCCGACTGGACAGTGTGTGTGAGGGCCCTCACTCCTGACAGTACTACGGTTTTTTACATTTGAGGGGGGTTCCGGAAGCCACGGGATGGGACGGCATCGCAGCACACCCGAGATGTGCCACTTTTCCGTGTGGCGGTGCCTAATCATAGGCGTTTCCCCACCTACAGGTATGTGAGCAAGCACGCCCCACACGCGCGTGCAGGTCAGTGCCTGCCCCACACACTCGGTGCAGCTGAGCACACTCACAACCATAGCCACACAAGACCACATGTGCAGAGAACGATGCCCCCAGCACTTATTTCATTATTAGAAAAATTTCCAACAAGGAGGGCAAGATCAAATATCACTGCTGCTAAGGGGCTTTTCTGCATTCCCAAAGAATACTGGGCTGTTGGTCCCTCCCCTTCTAAAAAGAAATCTGTAAGAAAGAGTTCAAGAATTTTTTTTTTTTTTAATCCAAGGCTATATCAAACAGCAAAGACTGCATGGCAAAGACGACAATTATTCTACAGCAAAAAAGACCCTGAACTACTTACGATTTAACCTTTACTTCACCTAACTGATGTCATAACAACGGTGCTTAGTGTATCTCAAGGACAAATGATCGTGCAGGGCCGTATACAATTCGAGGAGTGCTATCGCTCCAGCAAACTGTTGTCCCAAAAATTATATTCATTGCTTTTCAAAATGTTATCAACTTAATAAATAAATACCTTCCCGGGTGAGAAATACAGCAGTACTTTATTTTGTTGGTAAGGGCATCCTCTATCAACCCTATTGATAAAAACTAAAAAAAATTACCTGTTTCTACTCTGCCCAGCTCTACCTTTCCATTAACTACATCAAACGTCCTAACTGCTATTTACATTTTACGAGCCTGACCTCTTGGGTCACAGTCTCTCCTTTAGAGTTCTTTTCTGCCCGCAGTCTACTGCTACCCCAACACCAATCCAAGCACCGAATCATTTTAGAAATTATTTCAACTCTTTCCACCATGTCACCACAAAGGTATTCACAAATATTCTCGACCCTTGTCTCCAAATAAATTTTGTCCTTGGTTATCTTAATTCTTCATACTGCCCTCCATTATCTACTTTTATTGTGGTTACTGTCATTCTTCCCTCACCAAAATAATAAATAAATAAATAAAAAGCAGCAAAGTGTCTCCACGTGTCGGGTTCCACCCCAGGAGTCAGACCCCACAAGCAAGGAGTGCTGCCGGGCTCCCCTCATGGCCAGGTGGGTCTCAGGGAGGCTCCGCATCATTCCCAAGAAAGTTCCAATAAAATGCTTTCCATTCTTTGTCCATTGTGAACTTGAGCCTTGTCCTGGAGTAATTTACCATCTCCTTTTTAGAGGCTTTTCCGAGAGGATCCAAGAAAACAATAAGGGGCCGACGTGGGCGCAGGCTGTCCGGGACGGAGACGCTCACCCCCGGCCGCGGCCCCCGCCGTGGACAGGTGCGGCTCCTGCCCTTGGCTAAGTGGGGCTTGTCTTGTTAACGACCTACAATGATGAACGTGTTTTCAACCATAGTCTCGTAGAAGATTGTTCTAGACCTGGCCTCTCAGGGAACATATATCCACCCTTAGCCGGGCATAGGCACATTTAATCAGCAGCTAATAACTGTAGAGGAGGAGCTGCTCCCCTTCATAAATCAATGTGCAAAATTGCTAATACACTAGTTATCGATTAGCACACCAACACTCATTTTGAGGCTATAGCTAAGAACTAACAAAGTGACAAGGGTAAAGTGTTATTTCTTCCCCACGCAGACAGCTGGCCTGGAAAAATGGCTCCAGCAGGCAGTAATTCTTAATTGACACCTGTCAAGATCTCGGCGGCAGTCACAGCTGCTGCAGGAGAATTTGTCCCTCGCCCTGTTCATCTGTCAGCTTTAATACCCTTCCTATGCACATATTTTTTTCCTTTGCTCTAATCTACCTAAATTGTCCCGGCTTTTGTTTGAAACCTGGGTTTTGGTAGCAGTTAATCCCTTCCTAATATCTGCCCTGTCTATGATTCAACCATCTCGCCCATCTTACAGTATAAAGTCAAGGTATTAGGGTTTTATGACAAAAATGAAAAGGTGAGAGAGGAAGGGCAGAGGGAGGAAAGCATGTAGCCAACCCCCACCCCCAAGAAAAAAGAATCAAACCTGGTAGCATGCCTCTTTAAATTTTCAGTGTATTTTTAAATTTTCATATTCTTCTGGGTCTTTCTTGCTACAACCATCGACCCAATATACCTGCTCTTCGTGAGACACAAACGTCACTCGTCTGTCATCGCGCTGACTGCTAGCTGCCACTGGAGAATACTCAGTCTCCTTCAGCCCCTGCTTCCCACGGCCAGTGTAACAGCACGCGCTTCTTGACACACCCATACAGGTAGAAACCCAAGGCACGATATTTTGCAGGAGACACAAAAGTCTTGCATTATTAAAGTTGCTGTGTAGCAAGACAAAACAGAGCCCAACAAAGACACAGGCTCACAAGGATTCCATTCTCCAAACAGAAAATGTTTGTTTGTTTGTTTGTTTGTTTGTTTGAAGGGTGATCTGGAATACAAATTACAATTTCGTTTTAATGCTCAAATATACAAATTGTGCTTATTTTCCTTTTCCTGCCCAGTAAGAAAACTGCCACGACAAGGGCCTTATTTGGTCTGTAAAATAAAATCCAGAGGAAGAAGAAGAAGGGAAAAAAAAAAAAAAACACAACTTGGGTAGGGGAAGACAGAAACTAATTTTTAAGAAATGAATTCAAAATCCCAAATGGCTTATTAAGTTGTTGTCTTCCTATGAAGAAAAAACTGTTTGTCGAAAGTGTTCTTTGAAAATGTGGATTCACCCAGTCCTTGGCCACCCATGTCTTGAGAAGTTCTGTTTGTGACATTGTTCATCAGCTGCTAAGAACCAAGGAGCCCCGTGTAGGGGTCCGTGGTCCTCATCCCTCACACGGGATGGGGGTGAGTTGGGTCCAGACTCTGCTTTCTCCTCAGCAGCCAAAACTCTTGGCACAGACCTGCCAGGACCCTGAGCCTCCACAGCTGAGGCATGGCCGGCACGGCAGACGCCATTGGCAGCGAACTTTCTGTTGGTGGCCCTTACGTGATCGAACGGCACAGAACCAGTTAACCTCTCCCCTCTGCCTCCTCCACGCTGAGGCTGGCGTTTTGTTGGGGTGAAAATGCACAGACTGAAATATGAGTGGGGGCCCAGCCCAACGAGCCCTGCCTTTGCAGAAGCAGCTCAAGCCAACGCCATCCAGACCTCACTGGGCTCCCATTCCTCCTGCCCAGGCCCTAAGCCCCATTCTCTGCTGGTGGGGCAAGTGCAGCGTATGGGCATCACCCTGGAGGAGCCCAACCCGTCCCCATCACCAGGATCCCAGGGACGGTCACCCCCAATCTGTACCCCCACACACATCCATCAAATGACCAGAATGGGACAAAATGAGTTCTCTCAAGTCATACTCCTGAATTAAAACAGCACAAAAACCTCTCATGACCAATGGAATTGTAAGTCTTAGGGAGAATCAGTCTTGCACTGAAATCGTTGTAGCTATCGATGGTATGTATGCCATAGAAACTTCCCGAAATTAGCTACACTTTCCAATAGGTTAACAAAAAAATCTCTAACTTTTCACCCAGGTCCACTTCACCCAGATTTGGACCAGAAAAACCTTCAAGTGCTCCCCTACACTGTAAACATCGCCAGCACCATCGTTTTTTTTAAAAGAGTACTTTTGAAGCATACTACACAACTAGATGTTTTTAAATACATTATCATAATATTAACATAATAAGCAATGAAGGAAAATTATCCATTGTTTGCTAACAGTTATGCTAAAGAGATGCAGTGAGTAGAAAATAAGACATGCCTACAATTAAAAAAAAGATATTTCGGTCTTCATTCAAAACTGTCTCTTACTATTTTCATCACCCTGTATGAATAAATAATAATTAACAAAATTAAACTTAAATATTCAGAAAGCACAAGCAGGTGGTGCCTAAATCTCTTGGTGAATGAATGAAGGGACCTGACGAGCCCCCCCCCCCCACCCCGGGGTGCAGCCCTCCCCACCACACCTGCACACACACACACACACACACACACACTCTCACACACAGCACAACAGGGCCGCCCTGAGTAGCTGACAAAATACTTAACAAAGGAACACGTGTAAATACACACCACCGCCCCTCCCAGTGGGATCACAACCTGTGTGCGCAGGGTGACAGGGCAGTGACGAGAACAGAACCACGGAGACAGGCTGTTTATCCAGACACGACCTGTTTCCACGGAATATTTCTTGTTAATCTTATGTCTAAGAGAAGTTGGATTCCGAAATCTATCTAGTGCCTCGAATCCACGTTATCTGCTATTTTGTCAGGGTAGCCGTCCGAAGTTGGCCGTGTCGCCCCGGATACCAGGGAAAGGAGCCACGTGAGGGTCCAGGATCCTCCTTCCTCCGTCACACTGAGCTAGAAGCTGGGGTGGAATCGAAGCGTCCGTGTCTCCAGCTTGACAACAGTGGTCAGGCCTCTAAGCTTTTCGCCTCGGTGCAAGTGTTTCCTTTTCTTTCTTGTGGGGAAGGGTAAAATGTCAGGCCTGCCCATGCAGACGGAGACAGCCACTTGGGATGGAGGTGCAGCTCCTGGGATTCCCCAGGTGTGAGTCCTGCCCTTGCCATTGTCCACGTATCCCTGGGTCCCAGCAGAACGACAGGGGTGTGTTGAGCGTGGGCCCCGCCAGTTCCAGGCTTGGTGCAGAAATTCCACACACACCTGAGAACACTGATTTCTGCAAACTTTTTATCC